>NC_061108.1:3951976-3959476 GCF_015104395.2 Macrobrachium nipponense
AGCCTTCTACACAACGGAAAATGATGGGTTAACACCACAGGCACTGAAAGTCCATGTATCTGCTCTTCTGCAACCTTATATGATGCCTCAGGTAAGACTATATAAATTGTAGTAGTCTCAGGTAAGAAGGTACAACCGCATAAGCCACTCAGTAAGAGTAAAACCTGGCATCTAAGCCTCAGGTAAGGAAGCGTAACCGCAATTAGCTCAGGTAAGAGGATACAACCTGCATTAGCCTATCAAGCGTAAGAAGGTACAACCGGCATTACCAGGTAAGAAGGTACAACCAGGCATTAACCTCAGGTAAGGAAAGTAAAACCAACCTGCAGTAGCTCAGGTAAGAAGGCACAACCTGCAGTAAGTCTCAAGGTAAGAAGGTAACAACCTGCAAGTTAGTTCTAATGGTAAGAAGGTACAACCTGGCATTAAGCCTTCTAAGGTAAGAAGGTACAACTGCAGAGTTCAGGTAAGAAGGTACAACCTGCAGGTAAGTCTCAAGGTTAAGAAGGTACAACCGCATGCCTCAGGAAGAAGGTTAAAACCCGGCAGTAGGTCCAGGTAAGAAGTACAACTGGCCGTAAGTCTCAAGGGTAGAAAGGTACAAACTGCCAGTAGTCTCAGGTAAGAAGGGTACTAACCTGCAGTAGTAACAGGTAAGAAGGTTACAAACTGGCAGCTAAGTCTCAAGTAAGAAGCGTAACCAACCGGGGCCAGTAAGCCTCAGGTAAGAAGGTTACCCAACCTTTTTGTTGTCCCCCAAAAAAGGTTAAAAGGGGGGGTGTTTCCTCAAGGTAAAAAGAAGTACAACCAGGCATTAGCCTCAGGTAAGAAGAGTACAAACCGGGCATTAGCCTCAGGTAAGAAGGTCCAACCTGCAGTAGGACTCCAGGTAAGAAGGTACAACCGGCATTTAGCCTCAGGTAAGAAGGACAACCTTGCCAAGGTATAGTCTAGGTAAGAAGGTTACAACCTGCAGATAGTCCTCAGGTAAAGAAGGTTAAACTGCATTAGTTCTCAGGTAGAAGGTACACGGCATTAGCCTCAGGTAAGAAGGTAAAACAACCTGCATTAGCCTCAGTGTAAGAAGGTACAACCTGCAGGTAAGTCTCAAGGTAAGAGGTAAACCTGTAATTAGCCTCAGGATAGAAGTACCAAACCTTGCCAGTAGTCCTCAGGTAAGAAGGTACAACCGGCATAGCCCTCAGGTAAGAAGGTACAACCTGCATTAGGCCTCAAGGTAAGAAGGTACAACCTGGCCAGTTAGTCTCAGGTAAGAAGGTACAACCTGGCATTAGCCTCAGGTTAAGAAGGACCCAAACATGGCATTAAGCCTAAGGTAAGAAGGTAAACCGCAAATTTTAGCCTCAGGTAAGAAGGTAAAACCTGCATTAGGCCTCAGGTTAAGAAGGTACAAAATAAGGCCATAGCCTCAGGTTAAGAGGTAAAGAAGGTACAACCTGCATTAGCCTCAGTGTAATAAGGTAACAACATGGCCTTAGCTCAGGTAAGAAGGTACCAACCTGCAGTAGTCCAGGTAAGAAGGTAACCGCATAGGCCTCAAGGTAAGGAAGGTACAACCTGCCATTAGCTCAGGTAAGAATGGTACAACCTGCATTAGGCCTCCGGTAAGAAGGTACAAACCGCAGTAGTCTCAGTAGAAAGGTACACCTGCATTAGGTGCCTCAAGGTAAGGAAGGTACAACCTTGGCATTAGGCCTCTAGGGAAGAAGGTAACAACCGGGCATCTAGCCTCAGGTAAGAAGGGTACTAAACCCTGCATTAGCCTCAGGTAAGAAGGTACAACCTGCCAGGTAGTATCAGGTAAGAAGGTACAACCTGCATAGTCTCAGGTAAGAAGGTACAACCGTATTAGCCTCAGGTTAAGAAGGTACAACCTGCAGTAGTCTAGGTAAGAAGGTACAACCTGCATTAGCTAAGGTAAGACGGTACAAACCGGCAATTAGCCTCAGGTAAGAAGGTACAACCTGCATTACATAAGGTAAGAAGGTACAACCGCAGAGTCTCCAGGTAGAAGTACCAACCTGCAGCTAGTCTCACCGGTAAGAAGTGTACAACCTGCACTAGCCCTAGGTAAGACAGGTACAAACCCTGGCATTAGCCTCAGGGTAAGAAGGTACAACCGCATTAGCCTCAGGTAAGAAGTACAACCTGCAGTAGCCTCAGGTAAGAAGGTACAACGGGCATTAGCTCAGGTAAGAAGGTACAAACCTGCCAGTAGGTCTAAGGTAAGAACCACAACCGGCATTAGCCTCAGGTAAGAAGGTACAAACCTGCATTAAGCTCAGGTAAGAAGGTACAACCTGCAGTAGTCTCAGGTAAGAAGGTACAACCGCATTAGCCTCAGGTAAGAAGGTACAACCTGCATTAGCCTCAGGTAAGAAGGTACAACTGCATTAGCCTCAGGTAGAAGGTAAAACAACTGCAGTAGTCTCAGGTAAGAAGGTACAACCTGCAGTAGTCTCAGGTAAGAAGGTACAACTGCAGTAGTCTCAGGTAAGAAGGTACAACCGGCATTAGCCTCAGGTAAGAAGGTACAACCGCATTAGCCCTCAGGTAAGCAGGTACAAAACCGCCATAGCTCAGGTAAGAAGGTACAACCTGCAGTAGTCTCAGGTAAGAAGGTACAACCTGCATTAGCCTCAGGTAAGAAGGTACAACCTGCATTAGCCTCAGGTAAGAAGGTACAACCTGCATTAGCCTCAGGTAAGAAGGTACAACCTGCAGTAGTTCAGGTAAGAAGGACAACTGCAGTAGTCTCAGGTAAGAAGTACAAACCTGGCCATTAGCCTCAGGTAAGAAGGTACAACCGGCATTAGCCTCAGGTAAGAAGGTACAACCTGCATTAGCCTCAGGTAAGAAGGTACAACCTGCAGTAGTCTCAGGTAAGAAGGTATAACAAACCGCATAGCTCAGGTAAGAAGGTACACTGCATTAGCCTAGGTAAGACGGGTACAAACCGCATTCGCCTCGGTTAGAAGGACAAACTGCAGTAGTCTCAGGTAAGAAGGTACAACTGCAGTTAGCCTCAGGTAAGAAGGTACAACTGCATTAGCCCTCAGGTAAGAAGGTACAACTGCAGTAGTCTTCAGGAAGAAGGTACAACGGCATAAGCTCAGTAAGAAGGTACAACCTGGCATTGCCTCAGGTAAGAAGGTACAACCGGCATAGCCTCAGGTAGAAGGTCAACCGGGCATTAGCTCAGGTAGAAAGGTACAACCTGCATTAGCCTCAGGTAAGAAGGTACAACCTGCAGTAGTCTCAGGTAAGAAGGTACAACCTGCAGTAGTCTCAGGTAAGAAGGTACAACCTGCAGTAGTCTCAGGTAAGAAGGTACAACCTGCAGTAGTCTCAGGTAAGAAGGTACGGCATTTAGCTAAGGTAAGAAGGTACACCCTGCCCCTAGCCTCAGGTAAGAAGGTACAACCGCAGTGTCCAGGTAAGAAGGACAACCTGGCATGTCAGGTAAGAAGGTACAAACGCATAGCTAGGTAGAGGTAACAACCGGCATAAGCCTCAGGTAGGAAGGTAACCTGCAGTAGTCTCAGGTAAGAAGGTACAACGCATAGCCTCAGGTAAGAAGGTACAACTGCATTAGCTCAGTAAGAAGGTACAACCTGCATAGCTTAGGTAAGAAGGTAAACTGCAGGTAGTTCAGGTAAGAAGGTACAACCGGCATTAGCCTCAGGTAAGAAGGTACAACCTGCATTAGCCTCAGGTAAGAAGGTACAACCTGCAGTAGTCTCAGGTAAGAAGGTACAACCTGCAGTAGTCTCAGGTAAGAAGGTACAACCGAATTAGCTTAGGTAAGAAGGTAAAACGGCATAGCCTAGGTAAGAAGGTACAAATGCAGTAGTCGTCAGGTAAGAAGGTAACAACGCAGTAGTTCTCAGGTAAGAAGGTACAACCGCATTAGCCTCAGGTAAGAAGGTACAACCTGCATTAAGCCTCAGGGTAAGAAGTTACAACCGGCATAGCCTCAGGTAAGAAGGTAGGAACCTGCATTAGCCTCAGGTAAGAAGGTACAAACCGGCATTAGCCTCAGGTAAGAAGGTACAACCTGCATAGCCCTCAGGTAAGAAAGGTACAACCTGCATTAGCCTCAGTAGAAGGACAACCGCATAGCTCCAGGTAAGAGGTACAACCCTGAATTAGCTCAGGTAAGAAGGTACAACCTGCATTAGTAGGTCAAACCGGCATAAGCTCAGGTAAGAGGTACAACCTGCCGTAGTCAGGTAAGAAGGTACAACCGCATAGCTCAGGTAAAAAGAAGGTACAACCTGCATTAGCCTCAGGTAAGAAGGTACAACCTGCATTAGCCTCAGGTAAGAAGGTACAACCTGCAGTAGTCTCAGGTAAGAAGGTACAACCTGCAGTAGTCTCAGGTAAGAAGGTACAACCTGCAGTTAGGATCCAGGTAGAAGGTAACAACGGCATAGCTCAGGTAAGAAGGTACAACCGCAGTAGTCTCAGGTTAAGACAGGTACAACCTGCAGTAGTCTCAGGTAAGAAGGTACAACCTGCATTAGCCTCAGGTAAGAAGGTACAACCTGCAGTAGTCTCAGGTAAGAAGGTACAACCTGCAGTAGTCTCAGGTAAGAAGGTACAACCGGCATTAGCCTCAGGTAAGAAGGTACAACCTGCATTAGCCTCAGGTAAGAAGGTACAACCTGCATTAGCCTCAGGTAAGAAGGTACAACCTGCATTAGCCTCAGGTAAGAGGGTACACCTGCCAGTAGTCTCAGGTAAGAAGGTACAACTGCCATTACTTAGTAAGAAGGTACAACCGCATTAGCCTCAGTTAAGAAGGTACAACCTGCAGTAGTTAAGGTAAGGAGGTACAACCTGCAGTAGCTCAGGTAAGAATGTACAACCTGCATTAGCCTCAGGTAGAAGGGACAACCTGCAGTAGTCTCAGGTAAGAGGTACAACCTGCATTAGCCTCAGGTAAGAAGGTACAACCTGCATTAGCCTCAGGTAAGAAGGTACAACCGGCATTAGCCTCAGGTAAGAAGGTACAACCTGCAGTAGTCTCAGGTAAGAAGGTACAACCTGCATTAGTCTCAGGTAAGAAGGTACAACCTGCAGTAGTCTCAGGTAAGAAGGTACAACCTGCATTAGCCTCAGGTAAGAAGGTACAACCTGCATTAGCTCAGGGAGAAGGTACAACGGCATTAGCCGCAGATCAGAGGTACAACCTGCAAGTGTCTCAGGTAAGAAGGTAAAACCTGCAATTAGCCTCAGATCAGACGGACAACCTGCAGTCGTCTCAGGTAAGAAGGTAAACCTGCAAACTAGCCTCAGGTACGAAGGTACAACCTGCATTAGCCTAGGTAGAAGGTACAACCTGCAGTAGCTCAGGTAAGAAGGTTACAACCTGGCAGTTAGTCCTCAGGTTTACAAGGAAGGTACAACCTGCAAGGTAGTCTCAGGTAAGAAGGTACAACCTGCATTAGCCTCAGGTAAGAAGGTACAACCTGCAGTAGTCTCAGGTAAGAAGGTACAACCGCATTAGCCTCAGGTAAGAAGGTACAACCTGCATTAGCCTCAGGTAAGAAGGTACAACCGGCATTAGCCTCAGGTAAGAAGGTACAACCTGCAGTAGTCTCAGGTAAGAAGGTACAACCTGCATTAGCCTCAGATCAGAAGGTACAACCTGCAGTAGTCTCAGGTAAGAAGGTACAACCTGCATTAGCCTCAGGTAAGAAGGTACAACCTGCATTAGCCTCAGGTAAGAAGGTACAACCGGCATTAGCCTCAGGTAAGAAGGTACAACCTGCAGTAGTCTCAGGTAAGAAGGTACAACCTGCATTAGCCTCAGGTAAGAAGGTACAACCTGCAGTAGTCTCAGGTAAGAAGGTACAACCTGCATTGCCTTCAGTAGGTAGAAAGTACAAACTGCATTAGCCTCAGGTAAGAAAGGTACAACCTGCATTAGCCACTCAGCTCAGAAGGTACAACCTGCAGTAGTCTCAGGTAAGAAGGTACAACCTGCATTAGCCTCAGGTAAGAAGGTACAACCGGCATTAGCCTCAGGTAAGAAGGTACAACCGGCATTAGCCTCAGGTAAGAAGGTAGAGCCTGCATTAGCCTCAGGTAAGAAGGTAGAGCCTGCATTAGCCTCAGGTAAGAAGGTACAACCGGCATTAGCCTCAGGTAAGAAGGTACAACCTGCATTAGCCTCAGGTAAGAAGGTACAACCGGCATTAGCCTCAGGTAAGAAGGTACAACCTGCATTAGCCTCAGGTAAGAAGGTACAACCGGCATTAGCCTCAGGTAAGAAGGTAGAGCCTGCAGTAGCCTCAGGTCAGAAGGTACAACCTGCAGTAGCCTCAGGTAAAAAGGTACAACCTTCAGTAGTCTCAGGTAAGAAGGTAGAGCCTGCAGTTCAACCTGCAGTAGCCTCAGGTCAGAAGGTACAACCTGCAGTAGCCTCAGACCAGAAGGTACAACCTACTGTAGCCTCAGGTAAGAAGTTACAACCTGCAGTATCCTCAGATCGGAAGGTACAACCTGCAGTAGCCTCAGGTAAGAAGTTACAACCTGCAGTATCCTCAGATCGGAAGGTACAGATCGGAAGGTACAACCTACTGTAGCCTCAGGTAAGAAGTTACAACCTGCAGTATCCTCAGATCGGAAGGTACAACCTGCAGTAGCCTCAGGTCAGAAGGTACAACCTTCAGTAGCCTCAGACCAGAAGGTACAACCTACTGTAGCCTCAGGTAAGAAGTTACAACCTGCAGTATCCTCAGATCGGAAGGTACAACCTGCAGTAGCCTCAGGTCAGAAGGTACAACCTTCAGTAGCCTCAGACCAGAAGGTACAACCTGCAGTAGCCTCAGGTAAGAAGTTACAACCTGCAGTAACCTCAGATCAGAAGGTACAACCTGCAGTAGCCTCAGGTAAGAAGTTACAACCTGCAGTAGCCTCAGGTCAGAAGGTACAACCTTCAGTAGCCTCAGATCAGAAGGTACAACCTGCAGTAGTCTCAGGTCAGAAGGTACAACCTGCAGTAGTCTCAATTAAGATGGTACAACTTACAGTAGTCTTAGGTATGAAGGAACTAACTGCAGTAGCCTCAGGCAAGATGGTACAACTTACAGTAGCCTCAGATCAGAAGATACAACCTTCAGTAGCCTCAGATAAGATGGTACAACCTGCAGTAGTCTCAGGTATGAAGGAACAAACTGTAGTAGCCTCAGGCAAGATGGTACAACTTACAGTAGTACAACCTGCAGTAGCCTCAGTTCAGAAGATACAACCTGATACAACCTGCAGTAGCCTCAGGTAAGAGGGAACAACCTGCAGTAGTCTCAGATAAGATGGTAAACTTGTAGTAGCCTCAGATAAGATGGTACAACCTACAGTAGCCTCAGGTAAGATGGTACAAATGACAGTAGTCAGCACATTACATTCCAATATACAGAAAAATATGCTAAGAATTTATTAAACCCAGACACAGACATCACTGACAGATGTGAC
>NC_061108.1:3964476-4014476 GCF_015104395.2 Macrobrachium nipponense
GAGGGCTTTTGCCACTGAATCATGCCTAGTTTTGTACTGGTTCAGTGCAAGTGCTGGGCATTCGCTTGCTATGTGGTTTATGGTTTCATTTTTCGTATTGCACTGCCTACATATGGGAGAGATGTTATTTCCGTCTATCGTTCTTTGAATATATCTGGTTCTTAGGGCCTGATCTTGTGCCGCTGTTATCATTCCTTCAGTTTCCTTCTTTAGCTCTCCCCTCTGTAGCCATTGCCATGTGTTATCGCTGGCTAGTTCTTTAGTCTGTCTCATGTATTGTCCGTGCATTGGTTTGTTGTGCCAGTCCTCTGTTCTGTCAGTCATTCTCCTGTCTCTGTATATTTCTGGGCCTTCGTCTACTTTTATTAGTCCTTTATTCTTCCCATCGCACTCTTGTAGCCACTCGTCTTCACTGGTTTTCAGATATTGCCCCAGTGCTCTGTTCTCGATGGTGACGCAGTCCTCTATACTTAGTAGTCCTCTCCCTCCTTCCTTTCGTGTTAAGTATAGTCTGTCCGTATTTGCTCTTGGGTGTAGTGCTTTGTGTATTGTCATATGTTTCCTGGTTTTCTGATCTATGCTGTGGAGTTCTGCCTTCGTCCATTCCACTATTCCTGCGCTGTATCTGATTACTGGCACTGCCCATGTGTTTATGGCTTTTATCATATTTCCGGCGTTGAGTTTTGACTTGAGTATCGCCTTGAGTCTCTGCATATATTCTTTCCTGATCTTGTCCTTCATCTCTTGGTGTTTTATATCCCCTCCTTCCATTATTCCCAGGTATTTGTATCCTGTCTCATCTATGTGTTTGATGTTGCTCCCATCTGGTAGCTTTATCCCTTCAGTTCTCGTTACTTTGCCTTTTTGTATGTTGACTAAGGCGCATTTTTCTATTCCAAACTCCATCCTGATGTCCCCAGATACAATCCTTACAGACTGGATTAGGGTATCTATTTCCTTGATGCTCTTACCATACAGCTTGATGTCGTCCATGAACATCAGATGGTTGATTCTGTTGCCTCTTTTCTTGAGTTGGTACCCGGCATCCATCTTCTGTAGTACTTTTGTCATGGGAATCATGGCTACTACGAAGAGTAGTGGGGACAGTGAGTCGCCCTGGAAGATCCCTCTCCTGATATCAACCTCTGCTAGTCTTATTCCAGAGCTTGTAAGTATTGTATTCCAGTTGCGCATTGTATTTTTGAGGAAGCTAATGGTGTTTTCCTCTGCCCCATATATTTTCAGGCATTCTATTAGCCATGTGTGTGGTATCATGTCGAAGGCTTTCTTATAGTCTATCCATGCCATGCTTAGGTTGGTTTTCCTTCTCCTACTGTTCTTCATTACCATTTTGTCTATCAGGAGCTGGTCTTTTGTGCCCCTACACTTCCTTCTGCAGCCTTTCTGTTGGTGGGGGATGGTGTTGTCTCCTCTAGGTAGTTGTATAGCCTTTCACTGATGAATGATACCTGTTAGTAACTTCCACATTATTGGTAGGCAGGTGATAGGCCTGTTGTTACTGGCTATATTTCCCTTACTCTTGTCTTTTTGTACTAAGGATGTTCTTCCTGTGGTCATCCATTTGGGTGCTTGGTGATTTGTGATACAATGCTGGAGCTGTTCTGCTATTCGTGGGTGTAGGGCCTTGAAGTTTTTGAGCCAGTATCCATGGACTTCATCGGGACCTGTGGCTTTCCAGTTTGGCATTTTCTTTAGTTGGTGTCTGACTGTGTCTGTCGTGATCTCTGTGAATCTTTGTTTTATTCTCCCTGTTTCTTCTTCCTTGACTTCCTGGAGCCATGTTGCATGTTTGTTGTGTGATACCGGGTTGCTCCATATGTTTTCCCAGAGTCTCTTACTTGGTTCGGCTTCAGGAATTTCTTGGGTGGTTGTCTTCCCTCTTAGTTGGCTGTATAGTCTTTTCTGGTTGGTTCCGAATAGTTTGTTCTGTTGGTATCCCTTATTCCTGTTCATGTACCGTTGGATCTTATGTGCTTTGGCCTTAAGCCTCTGTTTTACATCTTCTATTGTTATTATTATTATTATTATTATTATTATTATTATTATTATTATTATTATTATTATTATTATTATTATTATTATTATTATTATTATTATTATTATTTGGGAGAACCTTATTCATATGGAACAACCTCACACGGACCAGTGACTTGAAATTTTGACATTCAAGCTTCCAAAGAATATTATGACGTCCATTAGAAAGAAGTAACAAGAGGTAAAGGGAAGTACAGAAAGAAGAAAAATAAATAAATATACAAATTAATCAACAGATCAAAAGTAACTAAATTATTAAATCCAAGAAGAATATTATTAGGGTTTCAAATCCATCCTGGAGTCATAAATCTTCTTCGTTTCTTCACCTTTCAGTTGGATGGTCTCAGATCAAAATGGCGTCTTAGATGTTCTTCTTCTTTTTCTTTGCCTTCCAGCTTTGTGGTCGTGAGGCCTGAGTCGAACGAGGTCGTCGCCGTGGCGCTGAACCTCGACTTCCACCAAGAACCTGAGGTCGTCGATCCCAGCCCCAAGATGGAGCACATTTTCAATTTCCTGGAATACTGCGAAGCTCCAGCCAGGTGAGGAGCCGACTGGCTGGTTGGTAATGGTTGTGGTTAATCACGCAGGGATTTTGGTTGATTTGTTTGTGGTTAATTACGCAGGGGATTTGTTTGTGGTTAATCATGCAGGGATTTTTGGTTGATTTGTTTGTGGTTAATCATGCAGGAATTTTGGTTGATTTGTTTGTGGTTAATTATGCAGAGATTTTGGTTTATTTGTTTGTGGTTAATTGGTTGATTTGTTTGTGGTTAATTACGCAGAGATTTTAGTTTATTTGTTTGTGGTTAATCACGGAGTGATTTTGGTTTATTTGTTTGTAGTTAATTACGTGGTGATTTTTGGATTATTTGTTTGTGGTTAATCATGCAGTGATTTTGGATTATTTGTTTGTGGTTAATCACGCTGGGATTTTGGATTATTTGTTTGTGGTTAATTACGCAGTGATTTTGGTTGATTTGTTTGTGGTTAATCATGCAGTGATTTTGGATTATTTGTTTGTGGTTAATCACGCAGGGACTTTGGTTGATTTGTTTGTGGTTAATCACGCAGTGATTTTGGTTGATTTGTTTGAGGTTAATTATGCAGTGATTTTGGTTGATTTGTTTGTGGTTAATCACACAGGGATTTTTAATGATTTGTTTGTGGTTAATCATGCAGGGATTTTGGATGATTTGTTTGTGGTTTATCACGCAGGGATTTTTAATGATCTGTTTGTGGTTAATTTAGCAGTGATTTTCGGTTGATTTGTTTGTGGTTAATCACATAGGGACTTTCGGTTGATTTGTTTGTGGTTAATCACGCAGGGATTTTCAGTTGATTTGATTGTGGTTAATCACGCAGGGATTTTGGATGATTCGTTTGTGCTTGATTTCGCAGTGATTTTTGGTTGATTTGTTTGTGGTTAATCATGCAGGGATTTTTGGTTGATTGTTTTGTGGTTAATCATGCAGGAATTTTCGGTTGATTTGATTGTGGTTAATCGCGTAGGGATTTTCGGTTGATTTGTGTGTGGTTAATCACGCAGCGACTCTGACTTCGTTTTCAGCGAAAGTTCAAGGACCTTGTGAAGAGAGAGACGGAATCTTTCCGCCCGAATAATCGTGC
The DNA here is from genome assembly GCF_015104395.2 of Macrobrachium nipponense. NCBI lineage: Eukaryota > Metazoa > Arthropoda > Malacostraca > Decapoda > Palaemonidae > Macrobrachium > Macrobrachium nipponense. The sequence goes on from NC_061108.1 coordinate 3,968,158, forward strand.
AAGATTCCGATACAATCGTCGTACTTTCACTTACTTACTTACTTTACTTTATCTTCCCGCCACTGGCCAGTGGCACAAGGCTAATACAATTCCTCTCCATCAGTCTCTATCCCGAGCCATTTCCCTTGCTTCCTCTAAGTTTTGGATTTCATCCTCAAGATCCCTGACAATTATGTCTGTCCACCTCGTTCTTGGTCTGCCCAGCGGTCTTCTTCCTATTTGTACTGCTCTCAGTGCTCTCCTGGGGTCTCTATTCTCATCCATCCTCTCAAGACCAAAATGAAGCTTCTGACGTAACAGACGCTAATTTTTTTTTCTTTTTTTTTTACATCTTAATGTCACAGTACTGGTTGCTTCGTTGCGCCTTACGTAACTCTGACAGGTCCTAACGTCAGACGAAACTTGCAGGACCTCTTTCCTTTAATCTTGTGACATTGCCAGATCCTTAAAGATTATATACGTATATATATGTGTGTACGTGCGCCTGTGTGTGTGTATAAACATCACTAAATCACTGTTCTTTCCCCCACAGGTCCAAACTACCGGAAGGGGTGGGCACCGTCCTTCACAGCTTCATGATGGGGACACTTCTGGAACTCGGTCCGGCTGAAAACGTCGAACTGATCCAGGTAAGTTAAATCCAAAGTTAATTCATTACATCTAAGTTAGAATGGAATATAAAATCTAGTCCAAAGAATAAGATCTGAGACCTGTAAGGCCATTCAGCGCTGATAGGAAAACTGAGAGTAAAAAGGTGTAAAAGGCGTAACAGGGTGAAAAATTCAACTGTTAGGAGAGAGTAGAAAGCAAGATAGAAGAGAATATGAACGGAGGTACAGTGAAATGAAAGCAAGGGGTTGCAGCTCGGGGCCGAAGGGAAGCTACAGAGAACCTTAAGTAATGCCTACAGTGCACTGCGGGAGGTGCACTGACGCCACTATCCCATATAGGGGATATTAATTGACGGACCGGAGAGCAGATCTTATAACAGTAGAAATTGCAAGATTCAGACTATAAGATATTATAAGGCATAAGAGCGAAAGTCGACCCACGCTATTTGATGTCACAATTTTGGACATAGTGAAGACTTACGGTCAAAAGGCTTTGAGACGAAGATTGTTGAAGCTGCTATTGCATCTGTCAGAACTTGAAACAGGTATAAAAAGGAAAATTCGCAGGTATTCTAAATAAAAACAATAATAATAATAAGTATCAAGACCTGAAAATAGAAATAAGAAAGATATGGGATATGCCAGTGGAAACTGTACCCATTATCATAGGGACACTAGGAGGCACGATCCCAAGATCCCTGAAAAGGAACCTGGTAAAACTATAGATGCCGAAGTAGCTCCAGGACTCATGCAGAAGCGTGTGCTCCTAGAAACAGCGCATATAGTGAGAAAAGTGATGGACTCCTAAGGAGGCAGGATGCAACCCGGAACCCCACACTATAAAAACCACCCGGTCGAATAGGATGACTGTGACAGAAAAAAGAAAGCATTATTAGCAGTAGTAAATGTACAAAAAAATAAAGTAATATAATTGCAAACTCTTAAGAAAAAATATATGGACTATTTACGCACCATCGCAAGTACCTGAATCACTTTGCATTACACTTTACTTTGCGATTGTTAATCAGAAATGAAGTAGGAGACTTGCACATCCAAAAGAGATGATTAACAGTAGAGCTAAGAAACACTCCCTTATGAAAACGTTAAATAACCTCAAATTTCATCTGATGTTCCTAAACAGATCATGGAGGAGGAGAACTTGAGACGGGCCACTGAAAAGGGGTACAAGGCGGTCTTCACCACAAATACCTCAGACTTGACACAAGTAAGTATGGCTCTGTTTTCTTTGCAATGTAGAAGAACGAGAGAGAAACATGGATGCCACTTATCCCCTTCGTTTTCCGATAGTTTTGTGAATATCATAACATTCTAGGAACTCCTAAGTTCCAGAGGTCCTCTGTTCCTCCTCACACCGTTGGACTGTGGAACCACCTCCCTGAGGATGGTGGTATAAACAATTCTCCTTGTATTTTAATCATTTTCCTACATTTTTAGTAATTTGTTGAATTATTTTTTAATAACTGATCTCTTCATAATATTTCTTGGAAGTTTGAGCTTCTAGTCAGTGGCTCCTTTGGTGGGCTTGTTCCATATGGATAGGGTTCTTCATCTTCTGAATAATGATAAATTCACAATATGCTATAGTAGATTCACATCATCCGTGCATCTGATTGGCCGTTGATAAGCCAGTCACAGGGCTGGAAGCTCTCAGTCTCTCGAGAGAGTTCAAGTAGGCAGGATGCATGTTCCACCTCTCATGAAGGATACTTTTGAAAGACGTATCCCTCGGGAGAGGTGGAACATACATCCTGCCTATGTGAACTCTTCGAAAAACGGTTTCCAGTCCTGTGACTGGCTTATCAACAGCCAATCAGGAGCGTCGTAAGGGACTGGCCTAGACATCAGATGCACGGTTGATGTGAATCTACTATAGTACTGGAGATGTTTGCTAAGCTATTCAACCGGTTACATTTATGCTCGAAGGAAATTTGACGTTAAAGTTAATTTTTTCATTTCTCTGATATCGAAAGCTTGGCTCATCTAATGTCATTGACCTGATAGGTAACTCTGACTGATAATTCTAAAAATTCTATTGCACGTGGAAAAAGATAACTCCAATAATTATCAAGATGTCCTATATCTGGACCCCAATTCTCACTAACACTAACAAATAATACTTTAAATCTAGCATTCGCTTATCAAATGTAATGACTAACAATTCTAAAATATTTCATTGCATGTAGAAAGAGATATCTCCAAATAGTCATAAAGTATTTAAACACCTGGACCTTAATTCTAATTAAAACTAACAAACAATACTATAAAATTCAGTATCATTTTGCAAGAACACACAGCAGTACCCTCATCGTCTTATAAGAAAACCCCAGTAAGGGAGATTAGTGTCGTCAGCGCACTCGCGGTGCACTGTAGGCATTATTCAAGGTTCTTTTCAGCTGCTACCCCTTGCATTCATTTTACTGCACTTCTTTTCATATTCTCTAACTTCCATCTTACTTTCCACCCTCTCCTATAACAACTGATTCACAGTGAAACTGCCGTTACACCTTTCAAACCCTTTTGCTCTTGATTTCTGTTTCGGCGCTGAATGACCTCACAGGTCCCTGCGTTTGGTCTTTTCGCCTAAATTCTATATTCTATTTTATTCCATAACAAACCACCTTCAGAAATACCCTTCTCCTCTTTCTCCCAAGACCGAAAGACGCCCAGATCATAATAACTGACCAGTTAATAGGACCTGTTCTCCTTTACAGCAAGTGTGCGACGACCTGCTCTCTTACGAGGTCCTGGGCACCCAGCAGGTCAATCTCTGGGTGGCACCCGACGGCACCAGGCCCTTCGCCCCTGCCCCCAACTCCCAGCGAGCTGTGACGACCGTCAAGTACGTCTAGGAGCGAAGCCTTCTGGACGCGGCTATTATAAGTCTAACTCAGTGGTTCCCAAAATTTTTTTATGGTCATGGCCTACCTACTCACCTCTTCAAATCCTGATGGCCCCCTGTGGTGATATGTAATTCTTCTATGTTCATGTGGAGGAAGCCCAAATAGGGACATTAACTTAGACATTCTCGAACTGGCCCCTTAAAAATCAAATTACACCCCCTTGGTCGGCCGTAAACTCCAAAGGCCATGAACTTAGACATCCTCGAAATGGCCCCCTTGAAAATCAAATTAACACCCCCTTGGTGGAGCGTAAACACCAAAGGACATTAACTTAAGACATTCTCGAATTGGACCCCTTATACATCAAATTAACCTCCCCCTTGGTGGAGCTTAAACACCAAAGGACATTAACTTGAGACATTCTCGAATTAGCCCCCTCAAGAATCAAATTAATTCCCCCCTGGTGGGGCGTAAACCCTCAAAGGACATTAACTTAGACATTCTCGAACTGGCCCCCCTTGAAAATCAAATTAGCTTCCCCCCCTGATGGGGCGTAAATCCCTAAATTGGGAACCACTGGCCTACGTAGACCCTAATAATTCTGGACGCGTCCGAATACTGAAGCCTTAAACAACATCGAGATCGAAGAGACTACAGAGGCCTTAGAGAGTTCAGCGAGATGCAGTTGTTACAAAGGATAAAGCAGTTCATGCCAGAACTCTAATCTAATTAAATCAACGGTAGGAATTGACTACAGACAATAATAGAGACGGGAAAAAGGAAAATATAGCAGTATAGTCTAGTGAAGAAGCAGAACTCCAGGTTATCAAATGTCCGTCTCGAAGTTGAAACCAAGAACGTCTGCTCAAAACTTTTAAGCGCGACTGGAGACCATCCTGACGGGATGCAGAGAAAAAAGCAAAAAGATAAATTAGTCATCCATATAGAGTTCACATGAGTGACCTCGTTAGATAATTGAGACAAAACTCAGACTAGAGGCTGGATAATCTTCGACAACCGAAGAAGACTGAATGGATGGGAGATCCTCCGCTTTGCTTTGCTCTCACAAATCGCAAAAAAAAAGGACAACGAAAGAGTGAAAGTGAAGAGAAAGGTCGACGAGAATTTGTTTAGAAAGTGGAGGTAATGATGATGAAAGCCATAATCGTCGAACGCTTTCCTTCGGAGGACAATGAAGCGTGAACATAACAAAAAGTAATAAAAACAGCAATATACTCCCAGCACGAAAGCTGGATACCTGACAATCAGGAAACGAATTGTCCCAAAGAAATACAGGGAAATACAGCTACTGTATTAATGCATACATAGATTGCATCTATTTTCTTTACTTGCGAATACATATGAATATTTTTGTACGAGGTTATAGAACATATCTACGTGTCTAGCCATTTTTTTTTAGACTTATATTGTTGTACTATTGTAGATTCACATCAGCGGTGCATCTGATGAGGCCAGTCCCTTACGACGCTCCTGATTGGTTGTTGATAAACCAATGACAAGGACATTCTCAAGTCTCTCTCTCGAGGGTTCACATAGATAGGATGTATGTTCCACCTCTCCTGAGGGATACTTTTGAACGTATCCTTCAGGAGAGTTGGAACATACATCCTGCCCATGTGAACTCTCTCCAGAGCCTGAGAGTTTCCAGCCTTGTGATTGGCTTACCAACAGCCAATCAGGAGCGTCGTAAGGCACTGGCCGAGACATTAGCTTCACGGTTGGTGCGAATCTACTATAGTATGTTAATACTTTATAAATCACTAATTACAATCACCGCACATGTGAATATATATAAGACTTTGTCTCAAGTACCAAGTAGGTTAGTTACAGTTATTTATAGGAGTAATATATATCTATCGATACTTATTTATTTGTCACGTAAATATTCATAAGGAAAGATTGGCTTCACCTGCTAAGAAACAGCCATAATTTTTTTTAAAGCTCGTGATAAAGACAATTTCAATATTCTTTGTTTAGTTCATTATTACTTGTAAGGAGGTATTTCAGGTCATATGTTGTACTGATTACAGAGAACCACAATATACATACATACATACATATATAATATATATAATATATATATATATATATATATACTATATATATAATAATAATAATACAATAACTAGGTCTGTATCACAGCAAACATATACCTGAGAAAAGCTTTAAAAGTAGACAAAACAGAGTAGGCAGTTTTCAGTATGCCAAAATGTTATAGATTAAAAGCCAAAATGTGTGCTTGTGTGTGTGTGTGTCTGAGAGAGAGAGAGAGAGAGAGAGATGAGAGAGAGAGAGAGAGAGAGAGAGAGAGAGAGAGTGCCCAAATTAATCGAATAACTTTTTAGTTGATTGAATCACGAACCTAATAGACAAGAAAAACCACAACAGATAACAACGAAGAAGAAAAAAATGAAGTAGAAGAAGAAGAAGAAGGACCTTTCTCCTTCACAAGTAGACACGATTTGGTTTCCAGAAATTTATGCTGTCAGTGAGAAAGAGTGAGTTGGAGCGGTTGGACAGCAAGACGAGGAGATTTAAGAGAATGAAGGAGATGAAGGAATTCCTTAAACAAAGTGCGGTAATTGGCGAAGACCCTACATTAGTAACCTGTGCTTTATACTTATTCAATTTAAGCGATTTCTATATATATATATAATATATTAATATATATATATATATATATTAATATAATATATAGTATATATATAATATACATATATATATATAATATATATATATATATATATACCTATCTATATATAGATATATATATATTATATACCTAATATATATATATATATATATATATATATATATACACTGATATATCATATATAGATATATTATATATAATAAAACAAAAATGGTAGCATTAAAAACATGTACAAAATACGCCCAAGTTTCTTCGCTTCAATCGAGTTTTCTGCCCACAGCGTATATAATGCTGTATGAAAGAAACTCCCAGCCGTGGCCCTTGAAACTTTCAGCCACGGCCCGATGCTGGCCTGTCCCACAGTGGTGCCAGACTCACGACCATGGCTAAAACTTTCACCGTTCATAAAATTGAAACTACTGAGGCTAGAGGGCTGCAATTTGGTACGTTTGATGACTGAAGGGTGGATGATCAATATACCAACTTGCAGCCCTCTAGCCTTAGTCATTTTTGAGATCTGAGGGCTGAAAGAAAAACTGCGGACGGACAGACAAATAGCCATCTCAGTAGCTTTTTTATACAAAAAAAACTGAAATTAATCGTAATATGGTAACTGATAAGTACAAAAGTCCGCAGAGTTCAGGTTAATTAAGTTAAGGTTTTACTGTAATAGTTAGAGAAACTGGACAGCATGACTGAAGAAAGGAAGCCTACATTGCATTTTTCCTTGCACTTACACGATATCAATTCGTGTTTCAACGCCAGTTACTCTGTTTGCTAAATCTATCAAAATCTTCCCAATAATTCAACCCACCGAAAATAATAGCAATAAATAAATAAATAACAACAGAATCCGTCTAACACGATTTTTAAAACATATCAACCATAGTACATTCACATATACAGAAATAATAATAATAATAATAATAATAATAATAATAATAATAATAATAATAATAATAATAGTAATTTTTTAAATAAAATTAAAATGGACTTTGACTATTACCTATTTGAGATAAGCCAACCTTCGGTACGTTGCTCGCCAGTTTACACAACAATGAGAAAACAATCATTAGAAAAATAGAGAAGATCCTTTATGAAATTAACGCAGCTGAGGCAGCAATTCAAATAATAATCATAATGCTAATAAATCTAGGATATAGAAACAAGGCATGAGGAAACTGTGATGTATTTAGCCATTTTTTACTTATTTGAAATTGGTTACAGAAAACAGCTTTTAACATTTTCACCCTTCTGTAATAGTTGTTGAATCACAAATGAAGTATGCACAAGGAAGATTATCTCTTTGAAGTTGTAGACCAGTTTTCAGGAATAAATAAAATTTGCATGAACGTGAATTGCTTCATTCTACCTTGAAGGATTATAGACAATTATCAATTATCATAATAAAAAAAAAATAAAAAGTGTAAATGGAGTTGGACAGCTAAGTTCAAGACGGCCAGAAGGATTCCTTCTACCTTGAATAATTACAGACAATTATTAATTATCATAATAAAAAAGTAATAAAAATTGTAAATGGAGTTGGACAGCTCAGGTCAAGACAGCTAGAAGGAGGTAAGAGAAATAGAAGAACAATAAAAGTACTTCATAATTCTTCAGACCTGCCTACAGTGCGCCATGAAAACCGCACAGTAAGGAATGCTACCTTTATCGTCTTAATTTCTACAATTCCACCTATACTATAGAATGGAATAGAGAGTAAAATTTAGGCCAAAGCCCAAGCGCTGGCACCTTGGAGGCAGCACTGAAAGGGAAATTAAGAGTGAAAAGTTTGAAAGGAGTGGAAAAGTAAGATGGAAGATAGAGAATATGAACGGAGGTAAAGTAAAAGGAATGAAAGGGAGTACAGCTAGGATCCCAAGGGACGCTGCAAAGAATCTTAAGTAATGCCTACAGAGTACCGTGTGAGGCGCACTGACAGCGCATACCCACCTACGGTGATATCTGTGTTGGAGGTCGCCAACTCTTGTCAATTCATTTATTAAAAACAAAACTTATCCTTCTGGTACTAATGACGTGTTTTCCCTTTCAAAAAATTCTTCTTGTTTATTTGATATTTTTGTATAGTTAAGTTCTATGAAATACTCATCATAAACGCAAAAAAATGCAAATAAATAGAAAAAATTAAAAATTGCATCACTGGAGTTTGCAACATTAAACTGGCTTTAGAACTGAATAAAAATTAAACACAAAAAAGGTCACGTAATGACTGACCATTTGTAAATGAAACTGGACTTAACCTTCAAGAGATGGCATCGAACGGACTATTTTTTTCCTCCCTCTTCTGTTTTGACTTTTATCAAATTAAACCACTTATACAAATACATTTGTAAGTGAACCTTCGTAATTTAAAATCAAGTAAAAAAAAAAAAAAAAAAAAAAAAAAAAAAAAAGTGCGTTCGGCGCAATTGAGCTTTCTGCACTACAGCGTACAATCGAGGCCACCAAAAATAGATCTACCTGTCGGTGGGCTCGGTATAACGCTGTATGAGCCGCGACCCGTGAAACGTTAACCACCGCCCGGTGGTGGCCTATCCTAATATCGTTGCTAGAAGCACGGATGTGGCTAACTTTAACCTTAAATAAAATACAAAATACAGAGGTTAGAGGGCTGCTATTTGGCATGTTTGAACATTGGAAGGTGGGTAATCAACATACCAATTTGCAGCCCTCTAGCCTCGGTAGTTTTTAAGATCTGAGGGCGGACTAGAAAAAATAAAGAAGACTGGATGTACCACCATGGGCCGTTTATGCAAATGCGGAATAATTTTATGCATTTTTTTCGAGGTGAAGAGATTTGCATACGAGAAGGCCTTGTTTTTTATACTTCTTTGCGTCGAGGTATTACGAATTGGTCAATGAAATCTTGTCAGTTGAACGTAGTTTATTTGCATGCTCTGATCATACATACGCACAAACATATACGTATATATATATATATATTATATATATATATATATATATTATATAAAATATATTATATATCATATAAATACATATGTAAATATATACACACACAAAAATATACTTGTGTTTATGTGTGTGTATTCGTGTGCATCCAAAGTGCATTTGGATGAAGGAAACGTCCTTAAGGATCAGTCCAGAGGCTTTAACAGTTACTGTTCCCTTCTATAACGGTAAAGGTGAGAAGGCAGTTAGTTGGTTTTAAGACTGAAGCACAAAATGTAAAATGACTGCCTACTGAGGAACCTGTACAGTAGCATTCTGAATGTCTGAGAGGGACAGAGATAACGCAGAGATAAATAGAGGAGGAACAGAGAAAACTCTTGATAATAAAGAGGAAAACTGCATGTGGCATATATAATATTAATAAAATAATAAAAATTATGAACGCTTCATCAAGGTAAACTGTAGTTTTTTGACAACAATCAACATACCTTACTATAATGGGCATAATGTCTGTCCGTCCGTCTCTCATTCAATCACGACCAAACAGTTGGTTCGATGGGCATGAAACTTGGCAGGGTTATAGTGGGGACCCATAAGATGTTTCATAATGCGGTTTCATTCTACCTCTACCCCCCACCCTCCCTCCGAAGGGGGTGGGGGTGAGAGAATTCCCTGACACGGGGCTGGTTTTCCCGTGAAACGAGACTGGTTACGCCCGTAGAGTTAGTTACTTTAAGAATTTCTGTAAACAAGTTTGCTAGTTCGGTGAATTAAGCTAAGGAAAGCGACTGGTTTGGTGTAGAAGTGGATTCGAAGCATGGGTGTTATAATATATATATATATATATATATATATATATATATATACATATACATATATGTATGTATGTATGTACCCATACATATATGTATGATGTATGTCCATATACAGGGTGGGCCAAAAAGTAGCCTCACAGGTTAAAACAAGAATAAAAAAATAATTTATTTAAACGGCATAATATTTTTCAGTACCATTGAATAAAAGTGGCATATTTAAGAATGAGTGACATGAAAAGGATAAAAATAAGTAGCATGTATTAATGGCACAGTATTAATTTTCTATTGAAGAGTACTTTGAATGAGAAAACAGTTCATGAAGTAACTGTGAGGCTACTTTTGGCCACCCATGTATGTATGATATATATATAATATATATATATATATATATATATATATATATGTATATATATATATACGTATATATATATATATATATATATATATATATATATATAATTTATTATATTGACACATAGATATGTATATATTACATACACACACACACACACACACATATATATATATATATATATATATATATATATATATATATATATATATATATATATATATGTGTGTGTGTGTGTGTGTGTGTGTGTATAATATATATATCTCCGTGGCTATCTAAATTCTCTATATGGGAAGGTGAAAAGAAATATATTAGCAAGAAAAAAAACTAGTCCTTTTGTCATCAATAAATGTTCGTACCGCTGAACTATTCACCATCAAATTGTCAACCTTGTCGAATATATAAGTAAACAGGAACACAACGGTTTCCCTGCCCATACATGCATCACTAATTAAGTGGACCCTGTTGTCCCCTCTCTCTCTCTCTGTAAGGTCTGTAAGGTCTGTAAGGTCTCTCTCTCTCTCTCGCCAGCGTAAGCAAAAAGTTCGTAGCCTTAAAGGAAAAAAAACTTGTCAAAATAAAAGCTCTTTGACGTATTTGTTCTTGTCTCCCTTACATGACCTCCAATTCTATGCTCTCTCTCTCTCTCTCTCATACACACAAGTTTTCAGTTGTTCTTCATAGTCTGGATCTATTTACATAGTTCCCTGAAACCACCTCTCTCTCTCTCTCTCACACACAAGTTTTCAGTTCTTTTTCAGTGTGGATCTATTGACATAGTTTCCTGGAAGCTATTACTCTCTCTCTCTCTTTCTCACCTCTAAACCGAGATGTTGTTGCGCAATATATCACTGACGAAACTAACAACATTGCAACAACTCAGAAAACCTGTATATGAAGGTTGGTAGACGGTGATGGTACCTACTGACGTATGAAAGATAAGAATAGTCATTGTCTAAGTAAGATCTAGTATTATTATTATTTCTATTAGTATTATTATTGTTTTATTATTTTTTTTGTCTATTACAGTCATCCTATTCGACTGGGTTTTTTTTACAGTGTGGGGGGGGGGTTGCGGGTTGCATCCTGCCTCCTTAGGAATCCATCACTTTTCTTACTATGTGCGCTGTTTCTGGTAGCACACTCTTTTGCATGAGTCCTGGATCTACTTTGGCATCTAATAGTTTTTCCATGTTCCTTTTCCAGGGGTCTTGGGATCGTGCCTAGTGTCCCTATAATTATTATTATTATTATTGAATGATATTGCTGCATCAGCTGCATTGTCTTCCATAGTTTTCTCCATTATCCTGATAACAGTTATCTATACGTTACTGCAAATGGAGAAAATTATGCAAGATGAATGCAGCTGATGCAGAGATATCATTCGATTATACTTGTTTGAAAGAGGGTCTCCTATCAATATATTATTAATATTATTATTTTTTTGCTCTATCACAGTCCTCCAATTCGACTGGGTGGTATTTATAGTGTGGGGTTCCGGGTTGCATCCTGCCACCTTAGGAGTCCATCACTTTTCTTACTGTGTGCGCCGTTTCTAGGATCACACTCTTCTGCATGAGTCCTGGAGCTACTTCAGCCTCTAGTTTTTCTAGATTACTTTTCAGGGATCTTGGGATCGTGCCTAGTGTTCCTATGATTATGGGTACGATTTCCACTAGTATATCCCATATCCTTCTTATTTCTATTTTCAGATCTTGATACTTATCCATTTTTTCTCTTTCTTTCTCTTCAACTCTGGTGTCCCATGGTATTGCCACATCAATGAGTGATACTTTCTTCTTGATTTTGTCAATCAACGTCACGTCTGGTCTGTTTGCACGTATCATCCTATCTCTTCTGATACCATAGTCCCAGAGGATCTTTGCCTAATCGTTTTCTATCACTCCCTCAGGTTGGTGCTCGTACCACTTATTACGGCAAGGTAGCTGATGTTTCTTGCACAGGCTCCAGTGGAGGGCTTTTGCCACTGAATCATGCCTCTTTTTGTACTGGTTCTGTGCAAGTGCCGGACGTTCGCTTGCTATGTGGTTTATAGTTTCATTTTTCGTATTGCACTGCCTACATATGGGAGAGATGTTATCTCCGTCTATCGTTCTTTGAACATATCTGGTTCTTAGGGCCTGATCTTGTGCCGCTGTTATCATTCCTTCAGTTTCCTTCTTTAGCTCTCCCCTCTGTAGCCATTGCCATGTGTCATCGCTGGCTAGTTCTTTAGTCTGTCTCATGTATTGTCCGTGCATTGGTTTGTTGTGCCAGTCCTCTGTTCTGTTTGTCATTCTCCTGTCTCTGTATATTTCTGGGCCTTCGTCTACTTTTATTAGTCCTTCTTCCCATGCACTCTTTAGCCACTCGTCTTCACTGGTTTTAAGATATTGCCCCAGTGCTCTGTTCTCGAGGTTGACGCAGTCCGCTATACTTAGTAGTCCTCTCCCTCCTTCCTTTTGTGTTATGTATAGTCTGTCCGTATTTGCTCTTGGATGTAGTGCTTTGTGTATTGTCATAAGTTTCCTGGTTTTCTGATCTATGCTGCGGAGTTCTGCCTTCGTCCATTCCACTATTCCTGCGCTGTATCTGATTAATGGCACTGCCCATGTGTTTATGGCTTTTATCATATTTCCAGCGTTGAGTTTTGACTTGAGTATCGCCTTGAGTCTCTCCATATATTCTTTCCTGATCGTGTTCCTTCATCTCTTGGTGTTTTATATCCCCTCCTTCCATTATTCCCAGGTATTTGTATCCTGTCTCATCTGTGTTTGATGTTGCTCCCATCTGGTAGCTTTATCCCTTCAGTTCTCGTTACTTTGCCTTTTTGTATGTTGACTAAGGCTCATTTTTCTATTCCAAACTCCATCCTCATGTCCCCAGATACAATTCTTGCAGTCTGGATTAGGGTATCTATTTTCTTGATGCTCTTACCATACAGCTTGATGTCGTCCATGAACATCAGATGGTTAATTCTGTTGCCTCTTTTTTTGAGTTGGTACCCGGCATCCATCTTCTGTAGTACTTTTGTCATGGGAATCTTGGCTACTACGAAGAGTAGTGGGGACAGTGAGTCGCCCTGGAAGATCCTTCTCCTGATATTAACCTCTGCTAGTCCTATTCCAGAGCTTGTAAGTATTATATTCCAGTTGCGCATTGTATTTTTGAAGAAGCTGATGGCGTTTTCCTCTGCCCCATATATTTTCAGGCATTCTATTAGCCATGTGTGTGGTATCATGTCGAAGGCTTTCTTAATAGTCTATCCATGCCATGCTTAGGTTGGTTTTCCTTCTCTTGCTGTTCTTCATTACCATTTTGTCTATTAGGAGCTGGTCTTTTGTGCCCCTACACTTCCTTCTGCAGCCTTTCTGTTGGTGGGGGATGGTGTTTGTATCCTCTAGGTAGTTGTATAGCCTTTCACTGATGATACCTGTTAGTAACTTCCACATTATTGGTAGGCAGGTGATAGGCCTGTAGTTACTGGCTATATTTCCCTTACTCTTGTCTTTTTGTACTAATTATTATTATTATTATTATTATTATTATTATTATTATTATTATTATTATTCCCGAAAGCTATCTGTAGTTAAATATATGTGCATATACACGACTGCGGCTCTGTCCATTATGATAAATATTTATGCAGTAAATTCATTATCGTTATGTATTCTTAATTATGTAAATGAGACAAGAGACGTCTTAAGGTATATTGTCAACTACAGTAAGTTGATATATAGTATGTGAACACTATAAGTTTAACAATGCCTGTTGCAATAAATGAACTTTTCACATATGAAAAAGAATCTGTTCAGATCGCGCCAGGTAACTTTTAGCATAACTATCTTTTGTATTTTACATATGAAATAAAATAGTATTGGTTTTTTATTTCAAAACATACAAAATATATCTAAAACCGACCGCTAATTATACATTAACCTGTTCATAAAACTCAAGACTAACACAGGGGCCATTGTCCTGAAATTAAAGTTTCCAAAGAATATCCCAAAAGAATATTATGGCGTTCATTTGAAAGAAACATTAGGAGGTACCAGGGAAGACGAAAAGGAGAGATCACTTAGGTACTATAGTAGATTCACATCACCCATGCATCTGATGTCTAGGCCAGTCCCTTACGACTCTCCTGATTGGCTGTTCACATAGGCAGGATGTATGCTCCATCTCTCCTGAGATACTTTTTCTTTTTTTGAAAGACTTATATATCCCTCAGGAGAGGTGTAATATTATATCCTGCCTATGTGAGCTCTCGAGAGAGAGACTGAGAGTTTCCAGCCCTGTGATTGGCTTACCAACAGCCAATCAGGAGCGTCGTAAGGGACTGGCCTAGACATCAGATGCACGGGGGAAGGGAATATAGTAAAGAAGTAAAATAAATTAACAAAATAATAAATAAAATTGCCAATATAATATGAAAGAGGAGGAGAAATGCATCTTCTCCTGGACTTTAAGAGGTTCCAGTTACGCGACGTCCTCAGGGGAGACTGGAAGTTCCAGAGTCCAGCAGTGTGAGGAATAAAGGACCTCTCGGAACTGAGGACAGCTTCATATAAAGTCGATCCTGCAAAGAACCCCATTTTGGGGTAGAATTCAAAATACCCAGCGACTCTATAACTACTGGCAAATCCTAACCCCTTACCATTGACATCTGTGTCACGCGCCCTACCGAATATTGTCAAATTCCTCTTCACATGATTAATCCTTGCGTATATGGCGCCAGGTAAATATTAACCAACCAATCAATTTTTCTCATCTCGGTCTCTTCATCCTGCAGAGAATTTGGCATTTTTTGAATTTTTATTTGGAGGGATGACTCTCGAGATCATAATCACCTTCATATATATTCGATATTTTTGGGGGAAAGTGTCTCCTGCCCATGCTGAATGCTTGTATTTTGTATTTATTTATTTATTTGTATACTTGTTCGTTCATTTAAGTGTAAGTTTATTTTCTATACGCTAGGGATGGACGTGTTCAGTCAGTTCATAAACAGGTTCGTTATGCTATATACCATGTCTCAACACACACACACACCACACACACCACACACACACACACACACACACACACATATATATATATATATATATATATATATATATATATATATATATATATAATTTAATGCATAAGCTTTCATCTTGCTATCTACAGAGCCGTTACCAAATCAGAAGTAGTTTAAGTGGTTGGACTCTACCTTTCACTGAAGTGATAAACACTTCTTTAAATCCTGAACCCTTTATAAAGCAGTTTACGCCAGCATTAGCAAACGCAGAGGAAACATCCTATCAGTCAACGCACGTCTCAGATGTCAATCGTATCCATGACACTCATACATAGTAAAACCAGGAAAAAAAGCACAAAAATTAAATTAAGTAAAACTATATCATCCTAAATTCAGAGTTCTTGCCAAACAGAAAGCCGAGATCAATAAAATGGCCTTGTGGCCTATACGAAAAATAAGATGATAAACACCAACACAAAAAAATGATTGCAAAAAAATAGAGAAGAAGTGAAGGATGGAAAAAAGCTTTCTTTTCTCAACCTTGACTCTCCTGGTGCGTTCAATGTAACCTGGTTCCTCTGTTAGTAGAATGTGGATCACCCATCTCATCCTCCCCCTCCTCATCCTCCTCCTCCTCCTTCGTAGTTTGCAATCCTCTTGAGGTTCCCTTGCAATGCAACGCCCCCAATCCCCTGCGCCAAGTAAACTAAATCCTATGAGTAAATGATCTCACGTTTTGGGTAGCAGGGCCAGAAGGGAGACTTGAGTCACTTTCAAACTTAGACTGGGAAGAACCGTCACAAAACTTGAATACGTTTCGAGTTGAAGTAATACTTTAGTAACGTTCAAGTTCAAATGGAAACGAAAAAAAAAAAAAAAAAAAAAAAAAAAAAAAAAAACCTTTGACGAGTTCAAGATCAAGGACGAAAACTTGAAGTTTCGAGTTGAAATGGCAAGATACAAAACAATACTTGAGTTAGTTTCAGAAATTTCACTTGACCTAATCTGATTACAGAAGTAGATGATGGCAAAGACCTTTTTACTTTAGTTTTGAAAGGTTTTGTCTGTCCGTCCGCCCTCAGTTCTTAAAAACTACTGAGGCTAGAGGGCTGCAAATCGGTACGTTGATCATCCACCCTCAGATCATCAAACATACCAAATTGCAGCCGTCTAGCCTCAGCAGTTTCTATTTTATTCAAGGTTACAGTTAGCCCTGATCATGCGTCTGACACCCAATATTATAGGCCCCCACCAGGCAGTGGCTGCAAGTTTCACGCGCCGCAACTGAGAGTTTCACACAGCATTATAGTTCGCTGTATAGAAAACTCGATTGCGCCGAAGATACTCCAGCGTATTTTTTTTTTTTTAACTGACAGGAGTTAGAGACGTCCTTCTCCTCCGCCCTCCTTTCCCAACGCAGAGAATCCTCCAGTCTTAAGAGAATCCTACGAGATCCACCAAAAGAAGTTTACAACCTTCAGCCGAACAGGAACCAACCAGTGCTCCAATTGGGACCCTTTCCACTTTCACAAACCACGGGGTGTTGGGACCTGGGGTTGGGGTGGGGGTTGGTGGCTAGCGGGGGTAGGGTGAAGGGGAAGGTAGGACGTCACGGTCATTAGTCACTGCCGGACAAAATCTTATCCTTTTCATTCTATGACCTCCAATTTCCATGAATAATTTTTCAGATATTTCCAGGTCAGTCAATCAGTCTATGCTTGGCTGCCTCTAACGCTGGCTTGGGATACAATTCTACCTTGACCTGACTACTACGCCTTACTTGAACATCTCGACGCAAATCATACTTACGTACTTAACAAACCAGTACTAATGTAGTACTAACACTTACAACTAAAATAAGCCAGTATTAGTATAGTACTAACACTTACAACTAAAATAAAACCAGTATTAATATAGTACTAACACTTACAACTAAAATAAACCAGTATTAATATAGTACTAACACTTACAACTAAAATAAAACCAGTATTAATGTAGTACTAAAACTTACAACTAAAATAAAACCAGTATTAATATAGTACTAACACTTACAACTAAAATAAAACCAGTATTAATATAGTGCTAACACTTACAACTAAAATAAAACAAGTATTAATATAGTACTAACACTTACAACTAAAATAAAACAAGTATTAATATAGTACTAACACTTACAACTAAAATAAACCAGTATTAATATAGTACTAACACTTACAACTAAAATAAAACCAGTATTAATGTAGTACTAACACTTACAACTAAAATAAAACCAGTATTAATATAGTACTAACACTTACAACTAAAATAAACCAGTATTAATATAGTACTAACACTTACAACTAAAATAAAACCAGTATTAATATAGTACTAACACTTACAACTAAAATAAACCAGTATTAATATAGTACTAACACTTACAACTAAAATAAAACCAGTATTAATATAGTACTAACACTTACAACTAAAATAAAACCAGTATTAATATAGTACTAACACTTACAACTAAAATAAACCAGTATTAATATAGTACTAACACTTACAACTAAAATAAAACCAGTATTAATGTAGTACTAAAACTTACAACTAAAATAAACCAGTATTAATATAGTAAGTATATACACTTAAAACTAACATAAACCAGTATGACTATAGTACTAACACTTACGACTAAAATTTGAGTTCGTTTACCGGGAAATATGACTGTAAATATACGTAACATACCAGTATCCATATAGTGTAAATACCTGAAACTAACACAGACCAGTACTAGAACTAATATAGTACGTATATACACTTAAAACTAAAATATACATAATTAATATAGTACTAACACTTACAACTAAAATTTGAGTTCGTTTACTGGGAAATTTGACTATAATTGTACTTAACAAACAAGTATTCATATAATGTAAATAATTAAAACTAACACAGACCAGTACTAGCATTAATATAGTCCGGATATACACTTAAAACGGAAGTAAACCAGTATTAATATAGTACTAACACTTACAACAAAAATTTGAGTTCGTTGACTGGGAAATATACAATAAATGCTTGTTGCTTTCAGAATGCACACGAATTGCTCGAGTTGATTGGGTATATACAATTTTGGCCAAAGGCCAAGCACTTGGACCTACGAGGTCATTCGGTGTTGAAAGGGAAACTGAAGGTGAAAAAGGTTTGAAAGGCGTAAGAAGAGGAAACTATCGCAATTGCACTGCGAATTGGCTGTTAAAAGAGGGCTAAGGAAAGTAAGATGGAGGAGAGAGAATATGAAAGGAGGTACATTAAAAGTATTGAAGTTTTGACTAACTGGTTCAGCTAACGACTGCAAATATGTCAAGTCAATTGCAAATATATTAGTAAAATTGAAACGAGCTAAAGAATTCCGTATAATTTAGATGATGTCATAGAAAATTTCAAGGAGAGTAATATAATCGGGGAACGTAAGCCAATAGAAACCCCGAGAGAGAGAGAGAGAGAGAGAGAGAGAGAGAGAGAGAGAGAGAGAGAGAGAGAGATGATTTCACAAACTGTAGAAAAACGAGCTGGACATAACTATCATGATATCAGGGAATTAGGCTTAAAAAACCTCGAGAGAGAGAGAGAGAGAGAGAGAGAGAGAGAGAGAGAGAGAGAGAGAATTACACAAACTGCAGAAGCACGATCTGTACACAACCAATATAATCAGGGTATGTAGGCCTAAAAAAAACCTCGAGGAAGAGAGAGAGAGAGAGAGAGATTACATAGCGTAGAAAAACGAGATGTACACAACTAATATAATCAAGGTATGTAGGCCTTAAAAATCCTCGAGGAAGAGAGAGAGAGAGAGAGAGAGAGAGAGAGAGAGAGAGAGAGAGAGAGAAATGATTACACAGCGCAGAAAAACGAGATGTACATAACTATAGTCTTATCTTCGACAACTTCCCTATTTGATCTCCAATTTCCTAGACCACAAAAAAGTAACGCCCGTCAAAAAACTATTTGGGTCTTGGTACGCATCTCACGTAAGAGGTTTCGGGAGGTGATCAGATTTCGAAAAAAGTTAAACGCTTCTTTTTTCTGGCGTCACACAAACGAACGCAAACTGATTAGCAACTGTCCCATGCAAAGCAAAGCAAATGCTACTTGCAATCGAAGCGTAATGTAATACGTATTAGAGAAGGTGGGGGGGTAAAATTGTTGTCAAATATACGCAACTGGTAACAGCCATCAAGGTCGGCCAGGTGTGGGAGCTTGGTTATATAAGGGAGTGGTTCGTCCTAGTACGAGTCAGTGGAGCAAAGAAGCACGTATACGCCATGAGGTCCTTGGTAGGTTCAAAGCTAAGCGTCCCCCCAACCCCCCTCCCCACAAATCAGTCTTCTAAATAACCTAACCCACTGAAACTAATCCTGTTCTAACCCTTTTAGCTATACCTTTTGATGCGATTCGGGTAGTTTTAACACCTGACGTCGTGGCTGGAAGGATTCAGATTCATCTCTCTCTCCACCCCCCCCCCCCTCTCTCTCTCTCTCTCTCTCTCTTTCTTGGAAAGGTCACACCCGATAAAACCGTTGTTGCTCGTCATTTTCATGCGTTTTGCAACTCTTGGGGGCAGTCCGTCACGCACGTAGAGACAGACAGACAACGAGTTTCCCGGACTCCAGAACCGAAAGTGAAATTACGGTCTCAAGAGCCCTGCCAGTGCCGTCGGTTTTATGAACTTTTATCAACAGTAACTCGATTTCTCTCGCGGCAGCGTCACTTCTCGGACTCTTGGAAAAATCAGTGACGACCTCGTTTAATTACGTAACCGCATGAATAAGCGAAACAGATTCGTGCAGCTGAATTAATGAGATGAAAAGCAAAATGACTTGGTATTCAACCCCGTTGTCATTCTTCAAGTGAAAGGCGGCTCGAATTTGTGATCTACTGTGGGACGATGCGCCTCTCTTATCAGTTATGCTGGGCTTAAGATCTCTCATACTGTAAGTATATACCAAAAGTACCACAAGTTCTTCTCTGTGCTTTCGGGAACGTCTTTGAACACACTGCAATTAACAAGTGGCTTCTGTGAACTTTTAAAATTATTAGATTTAGCTGCAGTCGACAATGTATCTCTGTATCAGTTTACTCGGGTTCATAGTTATAGTTGGTTTGAACTTGGGTGTTCGTCTGGTACATTCCAATTGTCTGTGATTTCGACTTTGTCATTCATTTATCGGCGTGAATTTAAACGTTACCTAATATCGCTAAGAGTTCATTCAGCGGATAAAAAAAAGCGGAATTCTTTAATCAGACCAGGAAAAGTCGACGGTGTGTTGGGGTGCGGTGGGGGAGGGGAGAGGGTGTCGTGATCAGTGTGCATGGAAAACAATTGCGCAGCAGACGGCAAGAGTTCATGGCCAGTGCTTTTGTGTTTTGACATTTTAGACTAACCTCAACGGCGCTCTGAGTTCTCTCTCTCTCTCTCTCATGTTTTTCCAAACGTACTTGCAGATAATATATATATATATATATATACATATATATATATGCATACACATATTCCACGTGGGAAAGAGAAACAATGCAGTATCGCAAGGTCTTTTCGACCTCTTGAGTCTGCTCAGTAAAGGACAAGATATCGAAAACCCTTGCAGTACTACACCGTTTCTCTATCCTTCGTGGACTTTTGTCCTTATTTATATATATATATATATCATTTCATCACGTTCCATATTTTCTTGATTAAATTATACATATATATATTTGTTTATTTATGTATAAGATGTAGCCTTCAGAAAAACTCTAACAGGAACACGTCCTCCTTCGCGCCCCTCAAAACAGATTTTGCTGTGTGTGGTGGGCGCTGCCTTGGCCCAGTTCGAGTCCGGATTCGTCAAGATCCTTCAGGACAAGCGATACCAGGACGGCGGCTCCTTCGGGAACTTCCGCGACCAGGAGGACGGAATCAAGTACTTCGAAGAGACGGACGCCAATAACATCAGAAGGGGCTACTGGGAGTATCCTTCCGCTGACGGGACTCTCCTACGCACGGAGTTTGAAGGTGGGTGTTCTACGTGAGGCGTTTTACCTCAGTGAGGAGTTTTACCTCCGGTTACGCCTCTATAACATCGCACTCAGTCTCCCTTTCAGCGCTGAATGACCTCATAGGTCCCAGCGTTAGGCCATCGTGCTAAAGTGTACATTCTTTTCCATATTTTCTTGAATAAAACGGAATATACAGGGTGTCCATAAAGTCCCAGGACCACTACAAGCAATAAATACTTGTAATGGTACTGGGACTTTATGGACGCCTGTATACACTTTAGGCCAAGTTAAGCTGGGACCTATGAGGTCATTCAGCGCTGAAAGGGAAGCTGAGCACGAGGTTAAAAAGGCGTAACAGGAGGAAAACCTCAAAGCAGTTGCACCATAAAGCAGAATATAAATGGAGGTACAGTAAAATGAATGAAAGGGGTTGCAGCTAGGGGCCTAAGAAGGGACGCTGTAAAGAACCTTAAGTAATGTCTATTGTTTTCTTGAAATCCTCAAGAAAAAGAAAAACAAACATGAAAATATGTCGTTGTCTTGACAGTTTCAACCTGTTTTACTCGAATGATTGAGTGGTTGACGTTTTTTTCCTTCCCTTCTCTCGCAGCTGGTCCAGGCATCGGCTTCCGCATCACCAACTCCAACCACCACGCCCCTACGCCCGTCGCTCAGCCCCAGCCCCAGTTCCAGCCCATTCCCCAGCCCGCCCCGGCACCCGTACCAACCCCCCAAGCAGCCCCAATCCCCGTCGCCAGACCCGTCCACAACCCCATCCCAGTACACAACCCTATCCCAGTCTTCACAACCACAACCCCAGGACCCCAGAACCTCTTCGACTACCCCGGCAACCTCGAGTTCTCGAGGTCGTCCCAAGGACACCGTTTCAAATTCACCGCTGCTTAAGTACCTCCCGCCGAAGTATTTCAACTTCTACCTTGTCTTCTCGCTGTTACTCAGTCTGCCTCTCATCCTCTTCATCCTCTTCGCTCTCCTCCTCTTCGTCCTGACCTTCCTGGTCTCTACTTGCTACGTCCTCCTGCCTTTCACCTCCTGATTCGTTTCCTCCTCCTCCTCCTCCTCCTACTCCTATTGGTGACCCTTTCCGGTCGTCCGTTCAAGTCGTTCGTCGTCTTCCTCCTCCCCGGGGGAAGTAGTTCCCCCACCCGGCAATAAACCCACACGCCTTGGACCTCGGTCACCCACGGGCAATTCGAGAGCTGGAAGGAGGGAGAAGGAAAATGAGGAAAAGTCCTTCTCCAGTCCTTCCTCCCTCTGGCTTCCTTCCTCCACTGTGATGACCTCCCTTGACCTCGGCAATCGTGAGATTGTGGCATCAAGCGCCCCCTTCCTGAAGGGGGGTAGATGGAACCGTATCCGCACGCGAATCGTGTCAGGTAGAATCTAACGCCATTATATACCGTTTGTTTTCTAGTCTAGTTTCCACAGGGTACAATTCATTCACTAATGTTTTAATTCAACAATTACTCTTTTTTTTTTTCATTCACCAATTACTCTTCATCGTGATCGGGAACTGCGAGAAGTTCCGATGACGAAATTAAGACACCGAGACGATAAATACTACTTTCGTTCGCGAAACAATACAAAATGTCGAAGTGAGTTCCGATCAGGCGCCTGCCTCGCGCAACCCCGTGACGTCACTCACAACACTTGTACTACAAAAATGCCCTTTCCAAGTGTCACTTAGATGCCCGCAAACACAGCGACATGAACACGCGGCCAATCCGTTGCCAACCTCGAAGGGCATTATGTTGCATAACAGATTTTTTTTTATCATAAAGTTTTAAAAAAAAATTGTTCCGAAAAAAAATTCATGTTGAATATTGTTTAGAAAGACAAAAAAATACATATAAGAAAATCCTCATGGAAATTATTATATAGTTTCGTGAGCAATGTACCATAACAGATCCCTTTGACAGAAAAGCCATAAAAATTCTTGTAGTGTTATTCTTCGTACAGACATACAATCTGTCGTGTGTACGAAAACGTATACAGGACGCGTGTATGTTTGTACTTATGAATAACTGTGTATAGAACATGTATACACACACGGACACAATGCAAAAATGCGTACGTGTCTGTGGGTGTGTATGTGTATATACGCAAAAAAGCGAAGGCAGACAATTAAGAAATAAATGCTGATATTCGTTCGTTGAAAATAACAAAATGAAAACTCAATATTCGAACGTCAGTCAAAACAAATATAATGAAAAAAACAAAATCGTTGAAATCAAATAAGATATTGATGAAAGAAATCTGCCATCTAAAAAAATATGAATTCAATATTCGAATAATAAATAAAGAGACGTATTGAACCCTATTGTTTAAAGAAACAGGGTCATGATTATTTGATAAAATCGGTTGTTTTGGTAAAATTCATTGTGAAATATCCAAAAAGTCACTCGCTGAAATCAGCTGGTTTTTTTTATAAAGAAAATAATTCGTTAACTTCGGTAGCTTTTGGCAAAAAGCCAAAAAAAGTCACTCGCTAAAAATCAGCTGTTATTTTTGGTTAACAATTACTCGCTAAAATCACTCGTTTTTGGGTAAAATTCCGTTTCTGAAAATGCTAAAAAAAACTTAATAAAATAAATAAACAATAACAATAATAACTTGCTTGCTAAAATCAGCCGTTTTAAGATTTAAAAGAAGTCAATAACTGCAGAGAAAAAAATATGAATGTACCCTTCTGATATCTCCATCCAACATGGGTTCGTTTTACCTGCTAAAAAAGTCCAAAACCTTTTTGCCACATTGCACGTCGTCTGAGATGCCTTGAAAAACAAAATAAAACCATTTTCCTTCACCTGATGTGAAGGTAGGTCCTTTTTTTACGGAATTGTCCGACCTTGAACTTCTCTCATTATAGAGGTGTGCCAAGCTTATATTTTTGTACAGTCAGTTCTGTAAATAAATTATTAAAACCTGGGCTGAGTTTTTTCACTTTCAACCTATACATTATTATTATTATTATTATTATTATTATTATTATTATATTATTATTATTATTATTATTATTATTATAATACTTTGCATCAGTAGGATTGCACAGAGGCAACGAAAATCCACATTATTATTATTATTATTATTATTTATTATTATTATTATTATTATTATTATTAGTCAGATAATGAACTTTATTCTTATGGAACAAGCCCACCACAAGGGCTACCGACTTGAAATTCAAGCTTCCAAAGAATATTATGGTGTTCATTAAGAACTAAAAAAAAAAAAAATAGGACATACTGAAAGAAGAGATCAGTTGTGAGAAAATAAAAAAAATAAAGGATTAATTAATACACAAATTGATGGAAATTTAAGTGAAATGTAAAATGCAAGGCTATACAAGATTCTGACATTTATTTCTTGCGTCAGATCATCAGCAAGATATTCAGCAAGAATTTAGACAAAGTTCAGAAAAACGCAAAATAATTCTGACTAAAGTTAACATTCACAGAAGTTAAATACATTTTTGATGAGTAAGCTTAAATTGAGTAAGGCAATAATTATCTCGTAATGCAAAACGCGAAGAAAAATATTCCAAAATTTTGCAAGTTTTGAAACACTGGTGTCATGAGGAATTCTCATCATAATTAACAAACGAAGAAAAAAAATCCATAACTTTAACTGAAGCCAGTACATTTTTCTTTGGGTCAAACTCACAAATAAATAAATAAATAAAATTTAAAAAATATAACAAACAAGTATCACAATTCACCTCTAATGTTTAAATAGTTTACAAAAAGGATGCTGCAACAGTAACGGGGCAAAAAAAAAATAAATAAAAAATATAGCTAAATAAATAGATAAATAATAATAATAACAAAAGGGGTGGAGGAAGATCATACTCGAAGGTCACCCTCAAAACTATACCTCGAGGTGTCTAGTTCATGCAGATACTGAAAGGGTTAAGGTCGAAGGGAAAAGGTGTATATAAAAAAAATCTCCGTCACTTATTGGAACTTCAGAAGTTCAGGCAATACAATTCTCCTTGTACTTTCATTACTTAATCACATTTTATCTGTTTGTTTGTTAACTTGTCTGTTTTTCTGATGTGATCTTTCTCCATTTCTCATGACCTTCCGTTACTTTGTCTGAATTAAAATATTCTTTGGTAGCTTGAATTTCAAGTCAGCGGCCCCTTTGGTGGGGTTGTTCCGGATATGAATAAGGGTCGTCTGAATAATAATAATAATAATAATAATAATAATAATAATAATAATAATAATAATAATAATAATAATAATAATAATATCTTGACTTAAACGATTCTAAAGAATCTACCCGACTTATCACTGTAATTAATAGAGACGCCATGTGCATGTATTGGCATTTCCATGTATCAAAAGTTGAGTATAGCCAGACATATAAGTCTAAGGCCATCTGTGGCGCCACAGAGTGGCGTCGGTATGTCGGGGAATTGTGGGTTCCAATAGGTTTCCAGCGTTTGTAAGCTGTCCAAGACATATGGGCCTATACAAAAACACAATACAAAGCCCACACTAATTGTTCCCCTTCAAATGAAATGAAGAAAATTCGTAATTTCTAGGTGTATATAGGCCTGAAAATTCGTTATTTCTAGGTGTATATAGGCCTGAAAATTTGTAATTTCTAGGTGTATATAGGCCTGAAAATTCGTAATTTCTAGGTGTATATAGGCAAGAAAATTTGTAATTTCTAGGTGTATATAGGCCTAGAGTACAAAAAATACTTCATAACCAATATTAAACTGTTCCCCTTCAAATGAAACGGAGAACATTCGTAATTTCAAGGCATATAGGCCTATACAGAAAAGTACTTTACAACCAACATTAAACTGTTCCCCTTCAAATGATATGAAGAACATTCGTAATTTCAAGGTATATATAGGCCTAGAGTACAAAAAAATACTTCATAACCAACATTAAACTGTTCCCCTTCAAATGAAACGGAGAAAATTCGTAATTCCAAGGCATAAATAGGCCCAGAGTACTAAAAATACTTCATAACCAACATTCTCATTCAAATGAAACGAATAACTTTCGCAACAGCAACCAAAGCGCGATATAAGTTCTGAGTCCTGACCTCGCAATGCATGCAAATGTCTACGCCCAGAACCGTGACTCCAAAACCCGAGTTTGAAACGGATTCTGACACAAGAACCGGTTTTGTGCGAGAATGCGAGAACAACGGCTCTTGTTAACCGACACGCCCCGTGAATACACGACAGTCATTACAGATCTGGTTTTCGACGGAAGCGGCGTCGATGAGCCTGAATCATAAATTAAAATGGAGGTTGTCGCTCTGAAATCTATACAGGACACTGGTAAAATGGTGGCTGCTTTTACCTACGCGTCACCTAAATAGTATTAAACATGGCGGAAGCTCAATGGGACGGCTGTTTAGTATTACAGCCCCTCAGGGATCAAAGTATCATAAACACCCGTTTCTTTATTGTGTTTTCGACAGATTATATTAATAAGTGATAATT
Source organism: Macrobrachium nipponense (assembly GCF_015104395.2). NCBI lineage: Eukaryota > Metazoa > Arthropoda > Malacostraca > Decapoda > Palaemonidae > Macrobrachium > Macrobrachium nipponense. Next base: position 3,994,931 of record NC_061108.1, read on the forward strand.
TGACCCCCGAGGGGCTTGTACTATACAAGGCGTCTCACTGAGCTTCGGCTAAGTTTAGTACTATAACGCCTCATAGGTGACGCGTAGATAACCCAAAGTAGCGCCGATTCAAAAGACCAGGATGCAATAAGAAGAATCATGAATATGCGGGCGGAAACGCCTTTGTATTTAATACGGCAACCCGACAACCTTCACGGATTCAGAACTCGAGATGTGACGGCATACGACGTTATTCGGGGACTTTTAAACCTATTGGAGGCTCTTGAATCTCAATGAGGGACACGTAACAAGACGGAGAACATTTATTTCATAAATCTCACAACACTGGTACGAAACGAGAAAAACTATACAGTGCATAATGCGATGAAGCTGATGATTTTAAGCGTTTATTGTTATCAAAAGGACCCATTGGATACTTAACCACTTTCAAAGACTGTTTGCAAGTATATAATGGAATAGAGTAATGAATTTACGCCAAAAAACCAAGCACTGGCACCTATGACGTCATTCAGCGCTGAAACTGAAACTAAGGTCTGAAAGGTGTAAAACGAGAAAAACCTCCACTACGAAACCAATGTTAGCAGACGGTGGAAAGTGAGATGGAAGTGAATATGAACAGAGGTACGGTAAAATGAATGAAAGGGGTTGCAGCTACACGTCGAAGGAACCCCGCACAAACCTTAAGTGATGCCTAGAGCTCTCCCCGTGAGGTGGACTGTTTACCGGTAACCAGAAAATAGCGGAGATTATGAAGCCATGCATCTCATTAACTTGTGGCAAGTGACCAAAAGATGCATTAATACACGACACGACAGAATCGGTTCTAGTCGTGGGCTGGAATAACGAACGTTATTATTATTCAATCACAGTCCCTCGAGAGGATGCTGTTCGCAAATCTAAATAAAACTTCAAACCTTGAATTTAGGCCAAAGGCCAAGCGCTGGCACCTATAGGGTCATTCAGCGCTGTAGCCGAATTTTACAGTAAGAAGGTTTGAAAGGTGTAACAGGAGGAAAACCTCAAAGCAGTTGGACTATGGCTCAACTGTTAGCAGAGGTTGGATAGCAAGATGGAAGAAAGTTAATATGAACCGAGGTACAGTAAAAAAAAAAAAAAAAAAAAAAAAAAAAAAAAAAAAAAAAAAAAAAAAAAAAGGAATGAAAGGGGTTGCAGAGAACCTTAAAGAAATGCCCACAGTGCATCATTACTTTGTTATGACTGGTATTATAAATTCAATTCACAATATACTTCAAATTGGTGATCTTTATATTTTGATCGTGGATGGATTTGCCTGTGATCTAATTGTTCGCAGGTTATTTGATGCTTAGTTTCATATTACAAAATTCAATTCATTTCAGATCTTTATTCATGTGAAATAAATATCATTACATGAATTACATATATTTAAAAAATATTACAAAATTACAAAAATTAAATCTTACTCAACACAGAGAGTCTAAATTAAAAATAGTTCCCTCAGCTTCACAACAGGTAATGAAGGTGTTCTCCTGGCAGTAGTCTATCAGTTCTTTAATCAAATATTAAGTAGTTATTAAATTTTCCTTTAATAATTACTTAATATTTCTCACGTAGTATTGTCATGTAGCAACTTGCCGATATCAATATTTGTGTTTAACGAAATAAATGACAAATTTTTCTACATAACTGATTCCTTTAGAACAAAGCGGTTAGTGAAATAAAATGAAATAATTCTCGATTCATGATTGAATTTATATTGAATTAATTAATTCTTGAAAAATGAAAACACTCTACCACTAATATCCGTTCCTCATGGCGAGAAGGACGCCATAAGAGAAGGAATTGAGGAGTCTGGATCTACCGTGCATCCGATGTCTAGGCCAGTCCCTTACGACGCTCCTGATTGACTGTTGATAAGCCAATCATAGGACTGGAAACTCTCAGTCTCTCTAGAGAGATCACATAGTCAGGTTGTATGTTCCACCTCTCCTGAAAGACGGGACGAAACCTACCAAGTTACATTAAGCTGGTTCATATCTGGGCTTTTTCAAATTCAATAAACGATGAACCATTAATAACTGGAACAATGAGTATTGAATAGTTTAACCCTGGTGTCAGAGGACAAAAAATTACAATGAAAAAGAATGCCATTAGTCGACTATACATTTCACCTCAGTGATTATTGGACTTGCATCAAACATATGCCTTGTGTTGGCCAGTACATGTCCCCAAATGTTTGGCCTTATTCGCAACCTTGAGCTGTGTTCCAGAAAACGACAGTTGTACAGGAACATCATAATCACCGAACACGATAGCTTCAAATTTGTCAGGGTTAAATGTTAACTCATAATCACGACTAAAACTTTCACAAACACCCAACAAACTTTGCATGCTTCGATTTGAGAGAGAGAGAGAGAGAGAGAGAGAGAGAGAGAGAGAGAGAGAGAGAGAGAGAGAGAGAGCGAGCAAAATAATATTTTCAGCATATACTAAAATTGCTGCACAGACGTTACCGATGTAACACCCTACTTTTGTTTTTATAATCCTCTCTATTGAAACATCTACATACAAAGTAAACAATATTGAGGACATTGCCCCTCCCTGCTTCGCTCCATTTTGAATTTTGAATCTGTCAGAATAATACCATTCCATTTAACCTTAGCTTCAATATTGTTATACAATGTTATCAGTATGTCAAACAATATCTCGAACCGTATCCTGTCAAATGACCGAATAATATAGGTTTCCCCACAAACTCAGTACAGTTCCTTGGTAACTCATGTTTTCCAACAAAGCAATACATTGTCGTATATTTTGACGGTCTTGAATTGTGTAGTTCATGGAAAGGCCATGAGTACCAATAAGGCGTTTAAGTTATGGTCCATTTTATTGTACACACGAACCTTTTCGCAATAAAATCCTACGCTATCGTTTGAATACTGCTCACCTATTTTCACAACACCGAAATAAAACGCTCATGCCTAGCAACTCTGCAACGATCTAAAATAGAATTTTGGTGATAATCCCTTCTAATTCCTTTTCTGGAACTTGAAAAGGCTGCCGAGTGATGAGGAAGCTGGCAATTCATCTTTTAAAAAGTCGTTAAACGTAGCCTTTGCATCTTTGCTTCGAAGTCAATACATATGTATATATTTTCGCAATGATTTGCCCCATCCAGCGGCCATCAGGGGGCTGGAAAACTGGATGAACATCCCTTTTAGAGAAGACGTGGGAAACAAGAGAAGAGCCACTTGCGAACGAGCGTCTATAAGGCTGACGAAGAACAATGAACAACGGATTGCGCAAGACGATACAAGTCGTCTAGGAAAGATGGCGCGAGCCATGAAAAAGCCAGCTGCTCTCAAGGCTATACCAATCCCACCGTCGTCCTCCGATGCCCAAAAAGCCCCACAATCGTCACCCCCCCCAACCCCCACAACTGCCCAAGCAAGCAATGAGCGATGACGCAACCTATTCCAGGCAACCTCTGGACGTTGGACTAATGATTCCAGTTTCCCTTCCACGGCAGGAAGACACGAATTCAGATGCTAATGGATTCTCGTAATGCATCTGGCCTTTCCAAATTGAAATGGTAATTTTTGAGCCCGACTGCATTCTTGCACTCTGCAAACAATGAGTGACCTCGCTCTGTTACAAATGGGATATATAACGGTTCTCAGTTCAGTCAATTATACACGAAAGAAAATGACTGACATGTCAAAAGAATATAAAGACCGGATGTCAAATATTTAAGACTTTGGGACCTTCAGATCAACTTGACTAACGTCCTGTCATAAACAAAGACTTGAAACACGATGCACATGCTATACATACTTACTTTATCAATAATTTCATATTATTTTATTGTTTTTAGGGCACGCTAAAATTAAAATAACCGAAGGTATGAACAATATAACTGAACCAGATAGCTATAATTATCACCAGCTACAGGGTCGCATTCAAACGTAAAAGTTTAAAAAAAGTGGACCATTACATAAATAATTCGTGAATGAGGAATACGTATTTATTAAACTGAATTTTTAAAAAGCTTAGAAAATTAAGCCGATACAAACTACTACTACTTCTACTACTTTTCCCAATGTTGTAATAATAATAATAATAATAATAATAATAATAATAATAATAATAATAATAAGAGTTTTCCTAATCCTTCTAATAATCCCGTTTTCTGTGTGACAAAAGCAACGCAGTGACTGAAATGTTCATGCCATTAAACCCCCTAAGGGGAGTTGTGCCGTTAGTGCACCTCATGCGGTGCACTGTAGGCACTACTCAAGGTTCTTTGCAGCGTGCCTTCGGTCCCTTGCTGCAACCCCCTTTATTTCTTTTACTGTACTTCCTTTCATATTCTCTCCTTCCATCTTACTTTCCACCTTCTCCTAACAATTGATTCATAGTGCAACTGCTTTGAGGTTTTCCTCCTGTTACACCTTTCTAATTTCTACTGTCAATTTCCGTTTCAGCGCTGAATGACCTCGTAGGTCCCAGTGCTTGGCCTTTGGCCTAAATTCTATATTCAATCCAGTTCATGGAAAGTCATCGACATATTGCATTTGTCTTCGTTTTACATATTAAAAAAAAAATTATACACTCACACGAAAGGAATATAATTGGAATACAAAATATTTAGGCCAAACACCAAGCTAAGCTGGGACCTATGAGGTCATTCACCGCTGAAAGGAAAATTGAGAGTAAAAAAAAGGTCTGAAGGAGGAAAACCTCAAAGCAGTTGCACTATGAAACAGTATGTAAGTCTTAAGAAAGATAATATGAAAGGGGGTACAGTAAAGGAATGAAAGGGGAAGTCTTAAGAAAGAGAATATGAAAGGGAGTACAGTAAAAGGATTGAAAGGGGTTGCAGCTAGGGGCCTAAGAAGGGACGCTGCAAAGAACCTTAAGTATTAATATTAGCCTACATTGCACCCTAGGGAGAAAAATACTAGACGTCCTAAAACATCAAAACATCTAATAAGAGCTGTACTTGTTAGTTATAAAGAAGACTGACAGCAACGAGGGGAAAAAAAATACCCACTCGGTGGCCTTAATGCAAATGACAATTAACTGTAAAACAAAGCAGTTCTTCTACTTGGAGTACTTCTGGAATATTCTCTGCATTAATTCCTTCAAGTATTCGCTCACCAAAGTAGCTTTGTTTTTGGTACAGTAAATGATTCCTGTACCACAAGGAGGTTGATAAATACATTCCTATATGAACGGTTTCATCTATTGAATAATAATAATAATAATAATAATAATAATAATAATAATAATAATAATAATAATTGACAATATGAATTTCATTAAACCCCGTTCATCTTACTTGATGACGAGAGAGAGAGAGAGAGAGATTTGAAAAAATATAAATATATATGGTTCGGGTTACTATATAACTTGGACAAAACATAAACGCATCTAACCTCCTTTCTTTCCTGTACATAAAAAAGAAAATCACACTTCACTTCTATAAAGGGGAGTTGGCTTAGCAATTCCTTCACGGTCCTACCTTGGCGCCCAGACAGCTCAGGTCTCGTCATAATATTTCACACAGATCCTCCTACCTCTCTTGTTTCAGTTATTCTGGGACTAATCTCGAGTTTTATTCTATCATCATTCTTTATATTTATTCCAAATATATGTATATGAGTCTACCTCTTCACAGTAAGTGTTCCTGAGTTAAAAAAAAAAAAAAAAAAACAAAAACGAAAATTGTTGTTAAGTTATTTACTTTCTTTGTCAGATCTTTAACCTTGATGTTAGAAACGAATACAGGAAACTAGAGAAGTACTGTATTGAAATTATTATATATATATATATATATATATATATATATATATATATATATATATATATATATATTATATATATATATATATATATATATATATATATATATATTATATATATAATATATATATATATATATATATATATATATATATATATATATATCCGTGTGGTTTTACAGTGCTTCACTGTGCGTCTTGAATTCTTGGTTCGACTAACACATATGATATGAAAATATATAATTCCGAGGTAGAGCGAATTATATATTAAAGGATATTTGAAGCTTAATCACGAAAATATATATATATATATATATATATATATATCATATATATATATATATAAATATATGTATATATATATATATATATATATTATATATATATATACATATACAATTCCCACCTCATGCAAGTACTCTAAAAACCATCCTGCAAACCACTCCCCATTATTAGGACAGAGCAGGTCTTGAGATCAGCAGGCACAGATACCAGCCCCATGAGGATTACGCCCCAAAGACACCAATTTAAAAAAAATATAAAAAAAATAATAAAAGTTGTCCTTGAATGAAATACGATTCCAAAATCATTTAATACTGGTCTGGGATCGAAATGATGGATAAAAAAAAATAATTTAAAAAAATGGTATACACCCAAGAGCGAATAGCCTGATTATTTTGAATTGGCTTCGTCTCCTGACCTTCATTTCAGAGTAAGGATGAATCTTCAGTTTGTTATTAGAAAAAAAAACCCAGTAAGTTATGTGATATGACACTATTAATACTGACCAGAATACAAGACAGAATTTAGACCAAAGGCCAAGCGCTGGTACCTATGAGGTCAGGGAAATATGAGCTAAAAGAGGTCAAAGTTGTAACAGGAGAAAAATAATTGCTAGGAGAGGGTGGAAGGTAAGATGGAAGAGAATATGAACGGAGGTACAGTAAGAGGAATGAAAGGGGTTGCAGCTAGGAGCTGAAGATGGTACGCTGCAAAGAACCACAAGTAATGCCTACAGTGCACCTCCCTGCGAGGTGCATTGACGGCGCTACTCTACCCTACGTGACCTCTTTGTGATTATGGGACCTGGGTTCGTTTCCCGGTACCGGACATTATTACAATTTCTTCATATTTCTTCGAACATGGATCTTGAGGCTTTGTAGTGACAAGAGTATAAAAAAAAAAATAATTCGAGAAGCATGTGACTATTACAGTTGCATATATATATATATATATATATATATATATATATATATATATTATAACTATGAAACACTAGCCAAAACTGGTTTTAGAAATCTCATGAACTGAGGTTTAAAATCTAGCGAGAGAGAGAGAGAGAGAGAGAGAGAGAGAGAGAGAGAGACCCCTAATTCCATAAGATACCCAAATGGAATACCGTCAAACATCTTTTGTCCTTGAAAGGACCACGCCCAAGGACATTACAATGCCGGTTACCGGGCGGGTCACGCCCTATGAGTTCCTCCTCCTATGCAGGGGTAACGGGATGATGTCCTGGCTCTGGAGAGAGAGAGAGAGAGAGAGAGAGAGAGAGAAGCCGGTTCTCATCGCCGCCGGTGTGAACTTCTAGAAGCTAGACTTATATGAGACTACTCTTGATTAGTATAGACTAAAGTCTGATATCGGCCTTAATAATTAATTATTACTAACTCCATATTCTGAAATAGTAAAACTAAACACAGAAGACCAAGCTAAGCTGGGACCTACGAGGTCATTCAGCACTAAAAGGAAAACTGAGAGAAAGAGGTAAGAAAGACGCAACTCTGTTTTGAAAAGAAATAATGGGGTCTCTGTTACTAAACCGTTAATTTGGATACATTCATTACACGAATTCAAAAGTTCTTGATTAGTATAGACTAAAGTCTGATATCGCCTATAGATAAATTACTAATCACATCTTCAGAATATAAAACTAACACAGAAGACCAAGCTAAGCTGGGACCTACGAGGTCATTCAGCGCTAAAAGGAAAACTGAGAGAAAGAGGTAAGAAAGACGCAACTCTGTTTTGAAAAGAAATAATGGGGTCTCTGTTACTAAACCGTTAATTGGATACATTCATTACACGAATTCAAAAGTTCTTGCACGTTCAGGAAGATGTAAACCCTTTATTATATAGATTTTTTTCAGGGTATTATTGTAAAATCAGATTTCTTCAGCCTGTCTCCTTCAGAAGAAGGGCGAGTGGCTATAGAACTCCTTATTTTCAAATTTAAATATCTAACGGCTAAACACGTGTAGCTTAGAGACTACGCGCTGTACGATTGTCAGTTTCTCTAAATACAACGTTACTGCTGATTTAAAAAAAAAAAAATGTAAAACGGAGAACTAAATCCCAACCAGCAAATAAATAAAAAATGTTATATACTAGATTATAAACATCAAACCATTTTTACCTCCTAAACACCTCTCTAACTTCCCAGCGAATGTTAAATTTGACTTTGCTACATGATTTTCAGTTTTTACAATAATACTTTGACAAAATCTACACAAAGAGTCTACTATATCTTTCTAGATTTGCAAGAAGTTGTTTGTTCTTCATATGACAAGTTTAGTTATAGGTTATATTTACGTTTATAGTAGATTCACATCAACCGTGCATTTCATGTCTAGGCCAGTCCTTTACGACGCTCCTGATTGGCTGTTGATAAGCAAATCGCAGGGCTGGAGACTCTCAGTCTCTATCGAGAGTTCACATGGGTAGGTTCTATGTTCTACCTCTCCTGAGGGATACGTCTTTCAGGAGAGGTGGAACTTACATCCTATGTGAACTCTCGAAAGAGACTGAGAGTTTCCAGCCCTGTGATTGGCTTATCAACAGTCAATCAGGCGCGTCGTAAGGGACTGGCCTAGACATCAAATGCACGGTTGATGTGAATCTACTATACTAATGGACACCAACATTCCTTCAAACCCCGTAAGGCTGTAGTGCCATCGGTGCACTTCCACGTGGTGCACTGTAGGCATTTGCTTGAGGTTCTTTGCAGCATCCCTTCGGCCCCTAGCTGCAACCCCTTTCATTCCTTTTACTGTACCTCCGTCCACATCCTTTCTTCCACCTTACTTTCAGTGTGAACTTGACAATTGTAGAAATAAACTACAAAAGAAGTTGTACGAAATCCCAGTTTGAGACAGAAACAGATATAGAATCCAAATCTGAAATAGAAAATGGAATACAAATTTGAAACACTAAATGAAAACCAAATTTGAAATAAAAAATGGGATGCAAATTTGAAATAAAAAATGGGATGCAAATTTGAAGTAAAAATGGAATCCAAATTTGAAGTTAAAAATGGGATCCAAATTTGAAACAGAAAATAAAATCCAAATTTGAAGTAGATAATAGAATCCAAATTATAGTAGAAAATGGATCCAAATTTGAAACAGAAAATGGAATCCATATCTGAAATAGAAAATGAAAACCAAATTTGAAATAGAAAATGGAACGCAAATCTGAGGTAAATATAATGGAATCCTAGTTTGAAGTAAAAATGGGACCCGAATTTGAAACAAAAAATAAAATCCAAATTTGATGTAGATAATAGAATACAAATTAAAGTAGAAAATGGATCCAAATTTGAAATAGAAAATGAAAACCAAATCTTAAGTAGAAAATGGGATGCAAATCTGAAATAGAAAACAGAATTCAAATATACAGTAGAAAGCTCATTAGTAACTGATTACTACATTACACCAACTGCTCTTGGCTCACTTTGCCACGAAAAGAAATAATATACGAAAGAAATAGTCTAAACCTGAATACATAAAATAAAATAAAGAATATGTAAATTTCTAATCGTACTAAATCGATTAATTTTCTCAGATTACCTTTGATGGACATCAATAACATTATCGAGTGAAAAGAATTTACTTATTACGGAAAGTGAAGAACTGGAATGGATAATAGCAAGCAGAAATGATAATATTTTTTGAAAAAACAGCAATTAACCTGCAATATATCCTGTTCCACATTTAGATATGATTTTTGGGTCGAAATGAATTGAAACGAAAGAGTGTTTAATTGAATTAGGTGTAGTACGTGTTTGCAGGGAAGGAGTAATGTGAAAAAAACACACACACAAACACACACACACGATACGAAATAGCCTCCAGGTACTCATATATAAAACGCGAAAAATGCTCAATAACCAAATAAATCACAATAAAAACATGACGACTTGATTAGAAACGAAGAAATGATCAAAATAAATGGCTTAATCGAGTTTTAAAAAATGCAGGTTTTAAACAAGAAATCGTGTTTTCCAAACCAACCTCCTCTGTATTCAGAATCGCTCCGTGGAGGATACCAAGGTCATGAGAGGGGCGTGGTTCAAGGTCAGGGTGTGGGTATTTGACCCTGGCTGACCTTTGATCGCCTTCAACAATTATTTTAATAACGATGAGGTACTGTTAATTGAAATGTCTGTTAGGAGGATAAAGACATCATGATTATTAAATGGTTTGAGATGCAATTAAGTGAAATGTTTTTCTTTAAGAGAACACATAGGCTTATGTACTAACACTCAGAAAGGGTAGGCCTAAGTTGTAAAATTTAGAAAGGGTAGGCCTATGTACTAACATTTAGAAAGGGTAGGCCTTTGTACTAACATTTAGAAAGGGTAGGCCTATGTACTAACATTCAGAAAGGGTAGGCATATGTCGTAACATTCAGAAAGGGTAGGCTTATGTACTAACATTTAGAAGAGGTAGGCCTATGTACTAACATTCAGAAAGGGTAGGCCTATGTACTAACATTCAGAATGGGTAGGCTTATGTACTAACATTCAGAAAGGGTCGGCCTATATATTAACATTAAGAAAGGGTAGGCATATGTACTAACATTCAGAAAGGGTAGGCCTATGTAATAACATTTAGAAGGGTAGGCCTATGTACTAACATTTGAAAGGGTAGGCCTATATAATTACATTTATAAAGGCTAGCCCTATGTAGTAACATTTAACAAGAGTAGGCCTATGTACTAACATTTAGAAAGGATAGGCCTATTTACTAACATTTAGAATGGATTCTAACACTCAGATGTGGTAGGTCCATGTACTAAAATTTAACAAGAATAGGCCTATGTATTAACATTTAGAAAGGGTAGCCCTATGTACATAAATTTAAAAAGAAGAGGCCTGTGTACTAATATTTAGAAAAGTTAGGCCTATGTAAAACATTTAGATGGATAGGCCTATGTACTAACACTAACAAAGGATAGGCTTATGTACTAACATTCAGAAATGGTAGGCCTGTGTACTAATATTTAGAGTAGGCCTATTTATTAACATTGAAAAAAATAGGCCTATGAAAAAAATTTAGATGGATAGGCCTATGTACTAACATCCACAAAGGGTAGGCCTATGTACTAATATTCAGAACGAAAATAGTAATTCTTTAATTTTATAGACTACAACACTAGGCCTAAATTGGACGAATATTTTTTATTGCTATGATATTATTTCAAAGCTTGCAAATAACTACCAGGACGTTGGTTTAGATTAAGCTGGCATATGCCACCACGGGCTCTTGCCCCAAGACGAGTGCGTTATTCTAGACTCATCTCAGCCAAGATAGGCCTACCTTCCAGGAGGCTTGGTGTGGACCTTGAGACTCTGACAACTGAAGTCGTTTCAGATTTCATGTTAAATCTTTAAAAAAATATATTTTAATATTTCAGTATTACATCACCGTCAATTAAAGTTATTTCCTCGAATGTCCGTACATAAATGAACTTATCTCTTATCGCTATTACGTATGTATATGTGTACGTGTGCACGTACGTATATATTTCTCATAAAACATACACGCAACTAGTTAATGCCAATTCACGACAGGAGGTACAATTAACGCAAACACTTACGTGACTGTTCAATAGGATCTTTAACGACTTAATTATGAAAAAAAACTAATTTTGTAAATAACAAACAGACATCGGTGGTGAATCTTTTTAAATGACTCAAAGTTAATAATCAACAAGGTTACGGCTTCACAGGAGAGGGCTGCGGAAAGCAAGAGGGAAGAAAGATAATATAAATGGAGGTAAAGTAAAAATAATGAAAAGGGTTGCAGCTAATGCCTACAGTGCAACGCGTGAGGTGCACTGATGGGACTTAATTTTATGACAATAGCTCCAAGCCAAAATGTCAGAAACATGAGTTACAGATATCCGTTCGTAAATGGGTATATGATGTTTATTAGTTTATTATTATTATTATATAATCATAATGTATATCTATATATATATATATATTATATATGGTATATAATTGATATATATATTATCATATCATTATATTATATTATATATATATATATGTTATAGTATTATAATAAATAATAAAAAAAATTTATATATATATATATATATATATATATGTGTATATATTTATAATATATATATATATAATATATATATATATATATATATATATAATATATATATATATAAGATATATATATATATATATATATATATATATATATATCTATATATATATATATACTATATAATACTTGTAATACATACATGTAATTAAGAACACAGAAAAGAATTATACAAATATTAAACTGACGATACTGAAATGCTCTCTCTCTCTCGTCCCAAGTTCTCAGCGAAATACGAGAGCTCTTGTCTTGCCTTCTTCAAAGCAACAGCCTTCTTATAAGGAGGAGGACGTCCGCTTTTTACTGCTTGCCTGCTTGCTTGCTTGCTTGCTTTTGCGTAATGAGAATCTTCAGCGGAGTTTATGCTTCCCTGGACAAACATGGAGGTGTTTGTCTGCAACTCCAAGTGTAGTCGCTGGAAACTGAGGAAGGTCAATTGGATATTCTTCTTTCGATTGAAGGATTTTTCTTTATTAATGTTAACACGTTACAGTGGACTGAATTGAACTGAATACAGAATTCAGGCCAAAGGCCACGCACTGGGACCTACGAGGTCATTCAGCGCTGAAACGGAAATTGACAGTAGTGGTTTGAAAGGTGTAACAGGAGGAAAACCTCAAAGCAGTTACAGTTACACTATGGAACAATTGTTATTAGAAGGTGGAAGGTAAGATGGAAGAGAGAGAATATCACCTTGAGTAATGCCTATAGTGCAACGCGCAAGGTGCACTGTAATGACGACCCCGTGCATAATTAAATTTAGTTTTAATCTGTCCTAACACATGAGGAATGTCTTTGGTTCGCGGTAGCTTACTGGTAAAGTTTCTTCATTCCAAACGAATGGAATCCAATGGAATATTCAGGCCAAAGGATAACCGCTGGCATCTATGAGGTCATTCAGCGCTGAAAGGTGCCTTTTTTATGTATTTCCCATTACCTTCTGTTACTTCTTTCTAATGAACACCATAATATTCTTCGGAAGCTCGGATTGAAAGTCAGTGGCCCCTGTGGTGGGCTTGTTCCATATGAATGGGGTTCATATTCTGAATAATAATAATAAATAATAATAATAATAATAATAATAATAATAATAATAATAATAATAATAATAATAATAATTTCGATATCTGAAAGGTGCTCTTTTTCAACTCCAGTAGGCCTAAGTATCCAAAGAGATAGTCTGTTCCATGTGAATGGTGTTCATCTTCTGAATAATAATAATAATAATAATAATAATAATAATAATAATAATAATAATAATAATAATAATAATAATAATAATAATAATAATAATAATTTAGGTATCTGAAATGTGTTATTTTCCCACTCCAGTAGGCCTAAGTATTCACAGAGGCAGTCTTTTCCATATGAATGGCGTCCATCTTCTGAATAATAATAATAATAATAATAATAATAATAATAATAATAATAATATAATAATATAAAATAATAATAATTTAGATATCTGAAAGGTGTTATTTTACCACTCCAGTAGGCCTAAGTATTCATAGAGCCAGTCTCTTCACACGGCACTTGCAAAGGGTGGGTTCTATAATCCACATTGTAAAACATTCAAGAACGTCTCAAAAGATCGCACAGGACTCCAGAATACTTTGCTGCAAACACTAAATAAAAACTGGCGCCACTGAGAACACACGGGGCACTTGAAAACACTGAAAGAATGCCACTGGTTGCGATCTGTTAAAAAAAAAAAAAAAAAAAAAAAAAAAAAAAAAAAAAAAAAAAAAAAAAAAAAAAAAAAAAAAAAAAAACTATATCACCTTGAGTAATGCCTATAGTGCAACGCGCAAGGTGCACTGTAATGACAATGCAAGAATTCATAGGTTACTGTTATTCCGTTAAGTTTGCTTTAGTCTTTATTTTCTTGACAAAATTTAACTTTATTTTTTATTATTTATTGGCCTAAAATACCTATTAAAATGCTAAATAAGCATACTAAAAGTGTTTCCCTGTTTGAGGGAAATTATAGTGTGTGTGTGTCTGTGTGTGTGTGTGTGTGTGTGTGTAATTAGACCTCAATAATGTCTCGTAATTGATTAAAAAAAAGTTCCAGAGTAAAATTTTGAAACTTGCAATGACGAAGTTCTTTGGGTGTGGTCACATTTACTAGTACGATGCTCAACTGCTCCTCGGTTTCGTGATGCAATTTCAAAATGTCAAGGATATACTTCTTATCGCGTCTTTGCAGTTTCATTATCATAGTCTCGGCAGAAGCAATACGGTCTATTTTCTCATACTATGATGTACGCAAAGCAGAATCTTGCAGAGAGAAGGATTACACATCTCTTTGAGGATGCAATACGTAGTACTATTACTTAAGACACACTCTTATCTGCGTTTTTTCGTGTTAATGTTATAAGCTGCATTTATCCATTAACTAATCAGACATCTGACAATGTTTCAGTCTGCAAACAATAAGGTGTTACGAAATAAACGAAACCAGACAGATTTGGTTGCTTAATGCAAAGGACTCGCTGTATTTCATTGAGTTTTTATATATACGTTTCACGATCAACGAGACCTACTTCATCTTCTTCTTCTTTCAACTATTCCACAGACACGAAGGCCACCTACTACAAAAGAATCTGCAGGAACAACAGCATCGCTAGGTAGACTTCTTGGCTGCCATCCCGTCTTCCTTGAGAGGGAAAAACTAGATCGAGCTCTGTCCCAACATGGAGGATTTCGGATGCCGCATAGCACATTTTTCTTTCCATTTTCCCCTAGACCTATTCGATGGTACTAGCAGAAACAATCTCTGGAAATACGGCGGCATGGCTTGGGACTCCCATAACGCCCAAGCGAGGGGTGACTAAAACAAAAGAATAATAGCTAAGCGATTACACGTTCCCAGGCCCCAGTTCGAAAAGGACAAAACACCAGACAGGACGGAGGAGCGGTTAGCATTGGCAATTTCACTGGCATATTCCGCTGGGCATCTCTGGCTAGTTTGGTGGCGCACGATGTGACCACAGTCGACCCTCAGCACCCGTTCCGTTTTTCCTAAATCAAGAGATTGTCAACCTTACAACAACAAAAAAACATCCCATATATAATGAAGGACGATGCCAGTTGCTCGAGATTCCATGAGAGAGAGAGAGAGAGAGAGAGAGAGAGAGAGAGAGAGAGAGAGAGAGAGAGAGAGAGAGAGAGCCTGTAATAGATTTCAGTTGCAGCCTAGGCTATGCATTAGGCAGTAGATAAGTGACTTGGCACGCAGAATAAGAAATGCAGAACTAGTTTTCGTTATGGAACTAAATTAACTCTTAAATGTGCACTCATATTAAAACACGTGAGTTCAAGAGGACTGATTTTTAACTGCATTAAACATTAAAACGCAACTTGCCAAATTCGACATACATGAATGTATATGCTCATGCGTGTGCAGACATAAATAGTCTCTCTCTCTCTCTCTTTCTTTCTTTATATATATATATATGTATATACACAATATAATTTAAAAAAAGGGAAACTTTTAAGTTTCGAGTAACCCATGTTTTATTTGGTACGTTTGAGTAAGTTATACGTCACTTATGCAATAAAATTAAACGCAGTAGTATACCACTCACAGTGGGTGCCTCTCTAATTTCATACAAGGAATCCACAAATGTTTTGCCAAGATGGATATATACTTTCATTAAGAGCAATTCTGGGCATAAAGAGATACTTTTTGCCCTATTATATATAAATGATTTTGAAAGGTCCCTCTACCCGACCCCGGGCGGGAAAACATTCACACTATCTTAATCATGGAACATAGAACTAATCTATAATTGTAGCACTATTCAATATTATCATGCATTTAATACTTAACACAGTACCTACTGACGTGCGAAATAAGTTTCAACGCTTTCTAAGTTGCTATGTGACAAAGGCAAAAAAAAGAAGAAAAACTCACTTTCTGACGTAACCATTATGAACACTTATTGCATACATGTTGAATTATTCTTAGATATATCAAATGATATTGTATACAAAAATACGGCAATTAAAGATACCATTTATATCATGATATCCTTGAAAAACTACCTCAAACAGCATCAACAACGAAACTACAAAATCAAAATACTGTCAAAGAGTTTAACCAATCTGTACATTTACTCAAAGGGATAAATAGGCACAAGCATAAAACTAGCGCTAATTTCATAACACTTACGGATCCTCGTCTGCTTCTTTCTGCAGCTGCAAATAAGATAAAAGTAATGTGGGATTATAATGCAAAAGATGAGAGAGAAAACATACTATGATGGTTAACTGGGTCACTTACCTGCGTTGCTATGAATACAGATACAAATTACTTATACATACATGTCCTTCAGTAGTGATTTATTTCAGCAGTGCTATACTTTACAATTATAAAATGGAATGATAATTATACTTAGGCTTTGCTTTGAATAAATAATCTCTGCTGTTGCCATTAACAATTGGTTTGGGCACTTCTACGGTAGACTAGCCTAAGGTGGAAAAAAAATAGCTCAGTATTGACTATTGCACGTGATACTCAACACCTGATTATACAGTCTATAAAAAAATGCTGTTTTAAGGTAATTTTATCAAGCTTCAGCATTCTGAGTGATTTGTATCAGGTATTTGTTTTGAACCTGTGTTAAGGTAGTATCATAATATCGCATATTTCAGGGAAACGTGAGGCCAATGACTCTTGTACACCTTCATTTCACCCAGTTTCAGCTGCATGTCACACCATTTTATATTTTGTGTCATTTACTACCTACAGCAGATGTTCTTTATAATTCCAGCTAGGCGGAGTACGTTTGTCATGTTATAATCTTGGCAAGATTAGCCTAAGCAAGAAGTTATACTGAACTACATGTTCTGGAATGTTTTTTTTTAATAATCTTTAATAAATTCTGGAAATTGGCCAGGCTTATGGCATGTAGGCTACTCAGAAAACTCGGAATTCAACCACCCTTAAAAGAGTATGGCGAACTGAAAAACCAATAAGTATACTCTTTAACTATAAGGTCTACTATCTTAGAATACTATTTACTTAACTATCCTGGATATGATGCATCATGACATTGAAATACACTGATGTTAATATCATCATCTAATCCCTTATCTATTGAGAATTTCTATGTAACTCTTCTGAATCCCCTGCAGTATAATGTCAGACTTACTGAAAGCTGTGTATGTGTGAATCTGTGGGTTTGTAATTGTTTAGTGAAGGTCCTAAGAAGAAGAAACTTCATGCTTATTGCTTCCCCATAACAACATTTATGGGAAATTTTTTTTTTCTAAAAGGCACATGAGGAAGGAACATCTCAACTCCTGTCTCCTGGAAACTGGCAAACTGTACCCTTCTGCTACACATGAATCACAGCCTCCTACCTGCCAGATTTATGCAATAATATATAAATTCAATGAATGCCCAAGTCCCTTGACTCAGTATCCTAGATTAGGTTAGAGAGGATTACAATACATCATTATTTCACTAACTTATATATATATATATATATATATATAGATATATATATATATATATATAGTCACGCAGTATGCGTGCATGTAGGTGAAAAGGTCCTCCCCCCAGCCAGTGTCTCAGGTTAGGTTAGGTCACGCTGATCATAGTCATTGGACGCTTGAGCCATTTATTTTTATTTTTGTAAGCTTTTGACATGTTTTTTGTTTTTCCACACCCACAAACACCATGATCCATTGTGGTCTTTCCAGTGCTGTCATGGGGCATGAGAGGTTTCAATACCAACATTGGTACAAAATAGGATAAAATACCAAATGGCCACCTTCCCGAAAAAGTACTTTAACACGTTCTGTAACCCAACACAGACATTAGTCAAGAGCCAGCGTCCGTCGAAGCAACACCTCGAGACCTCTACTTTCCTCTTAAAGTTATTTTTTTTTCTTCAGTCACAAATTAAGGCCGCAATTTCCGATTTTCAGGAAGGTGGTCATGCTATGGTAGAGGCCGGCCATTCGGTATTTTACCCTAACACATTACCTACAAAAATAAGCAACCAGAAAACTAGTATGCGGTTCCAAGTTCTTGGCGAGACATCTGTAGTACTTATTTGGGCCTAGACTAAACAATTTCATAGTCTTCGCAATAACAATACTGGTCAAAATAATGCATATATAAAAATAAGCAGGCTGAAAAGTGTGCCGTTCATTCATGCTTTTGGTGAGAGATCTGGTTATCATTTAAAAAGGTACCAATCTTTATGTGGGCCTTAAGGAAACAATTGAGTGGTTTGCAATAAAAAAAAAAAAAAAAACACTAGTCCAAAATAACGCATTAGAGAATAACCAACCGGAAAACTACGTGGTTCAAGTTCCCGGCAGGAAAAATACGCTTCATTAAACTACCGTTAGCCCCCTTGTCTGAGACAGTTAATGAAGTGGTCTCTTACTACCTACTAGCTAGCTAGTATACCTACAATACCTCTAAAGATATCGCTTCCCTGACTCGCCTCATTACAAATTTAACTAGATAAGGACGTCATTCGAAGACCAAAGGTAATATATAAGATTAAGAACGATAAAATTTGGTAATTATACCTGCTAATATAAGGAAAGTGCGATTTCTCGCTCGGTTCAGAACACTTCCACAATGCTTTGTTTACTGTTGGGGGGAGCTATAGGAACATTTCATTGCGAACGCTTTTGGATTAAATGGTCGATACTTCAGGAAAAAAGTCATTACAGGCTCAAATTTCATTAATTTTTGTATATATATATATATATATATAAATATTGATTTTAATTTCATCATAAAAAGCTGATTTAGTTTCATTTCAGTGTAAAAAATAAGTCTAGACCGAGTTCTCTAATCTCACTTTGCGTGATGAACGATTCCATGTCTTTTTATGTAAACAAGACTGACTAATGGCGTTAGTCCTTGAAGAAGGAATTTCCGAATGAAAATAAAATGGAGTATTAGCAAGGTCACATCATGAAATTCTTGCCTCAGCGTCATGGGATGCTTCACCTGAAACTCGTCCAAATGGTAAGGTGTGCCGGCCTTGTGTCTAAAACTATGTATTTAATACAGAAGGCAATTCAATTTCCTGTCCAGAAAATTTTAGGTGGGATCTTCAAGTCCTAAATTGTACAAACTTCGGTAATAGGATAACAAATTAATAACTCACATAAAGAATAAAACAAAGTTTTCAACCAGCATATGGTATATGTGCATTTTGATCGTTTTTAGTCAGTGCCCATGTGGAAACTGTATTTTGGAATGTGGATGAAATTAAGAAAGTAAAGTGATACTATTCCTTGCGCCGAGAGCTTTATAATTTAAGTATTCTTAAATCACATATACAGTCTTCCTGTATCTTGTTGGAAATTAAATAGGTAGCC
>NC_061108.1:4019476-4044476 GCF_015104395.2 Macrobrachium nipponense
AATCTTGGTGAAGGTGTTGTCTCGGGCTGCTGCCTGGGGCCTGGCCACGGCGGCGCCCACCAACAATGCGATCACGGCCTGTTGTGGGCGGAAGGAAAGGGACAGTTGAATATAGGTATATTATAAGTCTATTGTGGACAAGAAAGTAGTGCTGGGAATAAGATACGAACACTCTAGACCTTAAATTAAATGGCTTCAGTTATATATATATATATATATATATATATATATATATATATATATATATATATATATATATATATATATATATATATATATATATATATATATATATAAGATCTTTGCTGTATATGATATTCGTTTTAGTGAACGTCCTGGTTTTGCTAATTTAGGACAATGTGACATTAACTGAATTTGCTCTCGTGCCTTACTTTAGATATACTAAAAAATAATTTAATTCGTAAATACAAGAACATTTCTCGAAAAAAGTTTGTTTTTAGTAATATTTTAATATGGAACATTACGTTATTCATCTTAAATTCAAGCTAACTGTGTTGGTTTTATCACTGTTTACAAAAAGAAAAAAATTAGCACTGAAATATCACAAGAACCTGGAAAGGACAGTAAAGATTCGTATATAACCGAAGGATAACTTACAAGCTGTCTCATTCTTGTGGTTCGTGTAGCTCTTTCAGAACTTGTGGCTCTACTGATGCGAAGCATTGCTGCGTCCCTTTATATACCACGTGATATCCAGCCCCTCCCCCCCAACCCCAAATCCTTCTCATGTGACGTCATCATCAACGAGTTCCCGCCAAGGATACCTGATGCTGATGGGGCGGGATGACTTGTTCCGGTTTTTGGAGGAACGTGTAAAAATTCATTTCGGGGTCCATAGATGGTCCTGCTGGGTCGGACGTGATTGATCTCGGGACGCCGCCCATAGTAGTTTGAGCATCTGAAGTCTCTAGCCTTTCAAAAGTAGGCCTATAGTTTGGCAATCTTCAAATATAGGCCTTAGTTGCTCGGTACCTGTGGAGTGCTTAGCAAGGCTTGGTTAAACAGGATTCGAATGTTAGACGAATCCTAACGGCAAATAGTTTTTATGGCGTTACTGTGTCCCGACTGTGTGGCTCGGCGGACGTATTCCTGTCCCTTTACACTGTAATACCAAGTCCTTGATATCTGTGGCTTTCTGAAGCCGTTTTCTAAAACACTTGAGGGAAGCTGCAGAAGCAGTCTCCACCTGGAGTTGGTGCTTTGCCATTAGAAGTTTATGATTATCTGAAGATGGATGGATGCCCTTTGCGTCCTGTCATTAGGAGAGAGACTGTACCGGACTGTAACTAAGCGGTGTTCCCAAAGTCGAAGGTTAGACGCGTATTGGAAAGGTTGGATCATAGGAAGGAAATAACCTTGGTTTATATCGAAGTCGAGTTTTTCTTTTATTTAAGTTTTTCCGATGAATATATTAAATTTAAAAGATGTTCGATGCTTGACGAGTTACCAAGGGCCATGGAAACAATCAGATGACGGAGTTTCGTGTTAATTTTTACATAAAACATTGCTTATGTAAGGAAGACTTACTTGGGTCATCCTTAGTGGGGTAGAGTGCCGTTAGCGCTAACTCGGTACTCTGTAGGCGTTACTAAAGGTTCTTCTATGCAGCGTCCCTTCGGCCCATAGCTGCAACCCCTTTCATTCCCTTTTACTGTACCTCCATTTACATTCTCTTTCTTCCATCTTACCTCCCACCCACTCTTAACAATTGAGGTTTTCCTCCAGTCACCTTTTAGAAGAACCTCTTTAGTCTCAATTCCCGTTCCAGAGCTGAATGACCTCATAGGTGTCAGCGGTTGGCCTTTGGCATGAATTCTGTATTCTGTTTACCGAAGACCGTTTGATTAAGCTGCTGATTAGCGTTTTTAATCTGTAATTTATTTTAAAAGTTTATTGGAAAACTACTTGATAAGTTTTGAGACTAGCGATCGTCAAGGAGTCCAGTTCTAGCGGAAGTGAAAATAGAGGTTAAAGCATATTGTCTCTCTCTCTCTCTCTCTCTCTCTCTCTCTCTCTCTCTCTCTCTCAGGCGCAGTCAGGGATGGAAGAACTGGCGACCTTTGAATACCGTTTGCATATGACACTTCTCTCTCTCTCTCTCTCTCTCTCTCTCTCTCTCTCTCTCTCTCTCTCTCTCTGATGACTATACTACCAGGTATAGAAGCGTAATTCATTGTACTTTGTAATTATTAATTATTTGTTGACTACCATTTACATATTGCACATTCTCTCTCTCTCTCTCTCTCTCTCTTGATGACAAATCAACAAGGTTTTAGAAACATTTCATTGTACTTTCTAATTATTATTTATTAACCTGTAAGTAAATTAAGATTGTTTATGTTTGCTATTTTCAATCTAGTTTATCCTACTTAAATAAAAAGTTATTCATATAAGTAAACAAGTATACAGCGTATAATGATGTATTAAACTCTCAGCCGCGGGCCGGTGGTGGCTTAGATTGTCGGCACCTATGGCGGAGATAGACGCACGAACATGGCTATCTTCAACTTTAAATAGAATAAAATCCACTGAGGCTAGAGGGCTGCAATTTGGTATGGTTGATGATTGGAGGGTGGATGATCAACGTACCGATTTGCAGCCCTCTATTCTCGGTGGTTCTTAAGATCTGAGGGCGGACAGAGAATGCGCGGACGGACGGAGAAATAGCCGTCTCAGCAGCAGTTTTCTGTAAACCTACAATATGACTTTAGTATAACAAAATGTCAAGTTCACACTTTGAGGTTTTTAGGGGGCTGGATGGTGGAGGTTGGTAGGTACGACTCAATTGTTCAGACGCCAGTGTAAATGAACTTTTGTGTATTCGTTCCCACAGCCTCGACTTTTTACCCACGATTTTTTTTTTTTTTTTTAGTGGTTGTTGTTTTAGCTCAGTGCTTGCTTGCAGTCTTGGACTTGCAACGTGTACAGTTGAATGTTATAATACCTCTGTACCAAGTTGGTTTTTGTCCAGTTAGCTATATTCGTTCATTGCCTTAACCTTTAAACGCAGCAAAGGTTATAGAACCTGGTGGTAAGAGATCTTTCTTCTATAAATATACGATGACAGAATCAGAATTTTCGATCTTTAGAATTGGTCTTTGTAAAGGAAAATAAATGAAAATTTTTTTCGAGAATATATAGATACAGACAGGACGGGAGGCATAATCCTCGTAGGAGGTAGTGCCTACAGTGCACCTCACGTGTTGTTCTGTAGACAATAAGGTTCTTTGCAGCGTCTTTTCGGTCCTTAGCTGCAACCTCTTTAATTCCTTTCGCTGAATGACCTCATAGATGCCAGCGCTTGGCCTTTGCCCTAAATTTGTACCAATACTGGTTTTTAGTTTTGTGTAAAAGTAAACTATTTTGATGGCTTTGTCTGTCAGTCCGCACTTTTTCTGTCCGCCCTCAGATCTTAAAAGCTACTGAGGCTAGAGCGCTGCAAATTGTTATGTTGATCATCCACCCTCCAATCATCAAACGTACCAAATTGCAGCCGTCTTACCCCAGTAGTTTTTATTTTATTCAAGGTTAAAGTTAGCTATAATCGTGCATCTGGCAAAAATGTAGGACTGGCCACCACAGGGCCGTGGCTGACAGCTTCATGGGCCACGGTTCATACAGGATTATACATTACTAAAACTCTATTACGCCGAAGAAACTCGGGCGCATTTTTCACTTGTTTTCTTTCGAAACACGAAAATTTAGCGAAAAAAAAAATCACCTTCTTGTCCATCTACGGGCTGCTCTGTGAGCAAGAGCCCGTGCTGGCACAAAGCCAGCTTAATAAAATTACGGCATTCCTGTCCAGCTGTTTCCATGCTCCAGTGTCTTACGAGATGGAGTGACCGGCTCCAGACCAGTTTTCTGGACGGTCTCATGTTTAAGAAACCAGTTTTTTTTTTATTTTTTTGACGCTAAAGATAGCAAGGTGTTAGCCTGTTGCTATATTCGATCTCTGAGGTCTTATACAATAGGTCAAATATCATGTTTTATACAATAGGTATATATCAGGTCTTATACATTTAGGTAAAATATCACTGAAACCCCTTGAATTCTATGTGAAGTTTATTGGCTGATCTCTGATGATGGTTGGTTAATTACGAGGTCGCACTGAAGTGCTTTGATTGGTTCAAGGATATAACCCCGTATTCAGGGGCCCCTAGCTGCAACCCCTTTCATTCCTTTTACTGTACCTCCTTTCATATTCTCTTTCTTCCATCTGACTTTCCTTCACCCTCTCTAACAGGCGTTTCATAGTGCAACTGCTTTGAGGTTTTCCTTTTTTTTTTTTTTTTTACACTTTTCAAACCTTTTTTGCTGTCAAATTTCCCTTTCAGCGCTGAGTGACCTTATAGGCGCCAGCGCTTGGCCTTTGGCCCAAATTTTACATTTGAGTTCCAGTTTCTGCATCACAAATACCGTATATTTGTAATTTTATTTCTATTTTTTTTTACGATAGCTCATCTTCTGCTATTGGATAGTTTAGCATCTATATATACATATGTATATATATATGTATATATATATATATATATATATATATATATATATATATATATACGTATGTATGTATATATATATGTATATGTATACATATGATTATAATCACTTAAGCATGTGATTCGTACAGCACATATATCCAAAGATGAAAAATATAAGAAGCTGGGTACTTCTAATACTATGCATCAGTCCTTCGTCAATGGCCTGGAAATAAAAGTCGAAACCGGTCATGACCTATAAACCCTGTCTCTTATTTTTTACCTGTGGATATGCGTGATTTGATTTATTAGGTGTGGTGGTGATGGTGTGTGTTCGTTTAACACCCCAGTTCTTCATTTTTCACCTTTGTGGTCCATGGGGGTGATGTGTAAATGAAATATATATATGTATATATATACACCCCGTCTTTTATTTTGCACCTGTGGATATGTGTGATGTAAATATAGCATATGTATATACACACACACACACACACACACACACACACACACACATATATATATATATATATATATATATATATATATATATATATATATATATATATATACTATATATGTGTGTGTGTGTGTGTGTGTGTGTGTATGCATGCATATATTTAGAGAGAGAGAGAATACACTTACAATTTCATTTGAAAAAAGATCTTGTGTCTCACCATGACTGAGAACTTGAAGATTCTTGACATTAATGTTTTTTTATTTTTGTAAGAATAGATTTTCGTAACCTTTGATAAATACTGACAGAATTCTCTGGCGCATATATATTCATTACATTCAAGTTTTATGTAAATGTCATTTCCTCTTTCTCTGCCAGGTTTCCTGAAGGCTGCTCCACCTGTCCCTGGGTATATAGCCGAGATGTTATTTTTATGGTAAGTAAGGAAGTTACTGGTTTTAATGCATTTTTTCATGTCTGTGGTTTGAGTACAATAACGTGGTCAATATTACAAAAGATCAATGATAATAGTCCAATTTATCTTTTAAAAATTGTTGTCGTCGAATTTATTTATCGCTTTTATTTATTTTTTTTTTCTCTCCGTATTGATAATGTTCCTGGATTAAATTTCAACATAGTTCCTCGTTAGACGAGTTGTTTTCTCGCTCGGCTACCAATCCGGTGGTCCGGAGTTCGATTCTCTGCTCGGCCAACGTCGAATCAGAGGAATTTATTTCTGGTGATAGAAATTTCTATCACCACAATAAGCCCACAATAAGCTGTAGGTCCCGTTGCTAGGTGACCAGTTGGTTCCTAGACGCGTGAAAATATCTACTAATAACTTCGGGCCAGCCCGCTAGGAGAGCTGTTAATCAACTCAGTGGTCTGGTTTAAACTAAGATATACTTTTACATTTCAACATTGCTAACGTCAGTTTGTTTTTATTCGTTTTTATATGTGCTATTTGCGTGTGCTGTGAATGTTAAGTTCTTTATACGTCTTTTTAGAATGCTTCATTATGTAGGTTTCTTGTTGTATCAGTCTCTCTGAGACTGGGGTTTGTTCGAATAAGAAAAACTAAAGTTCGTGTTTAATATCAACAGCAAATTACATAAACTGTTTTATGTAGTGTTCCTTCGACCCCTAGCTGCAACCCCTCGCGGGGGTTGGTTAGGGACATCAGTGCACCTACACGAGGATGCGCTGTATGCAGTACTGAAGGTTCTGTACAACGTTCCATCGGGCCCCAGCAGTACCCACTTTTTTTTTTTTCTCTTTATACTCGACCCGAATACCTATACGTTCTTATATCTTGCTGTCCAACCTCTTCAACTTTATAAGTGGCGACAAGTGCAGTGACTGAAGGATTTAGACCCTGAATTTGTGTCTTTGCTTTTTTTCGTTTTTATGGTTAGTTATAGTAATTATTTGTATAATTTTCATATATCTAACCTATTTTGCGTTTGTTTCTTCGTATTATCATCTTTGCCAAGTTACTCTTTTTTTTCTGAAAAGTTTCTCTTACTTCTTCTGTTTCTGTTTTTGTTTTCTGTGAAGTTGTTAATTAATTTAACCACTAAATATATCTACCAAGACATTCTCGTATCTTATCATTAATTTCACAACTAAATATATCTACTACGTCATTTTCGTATCGTATTGATTTAATTTAACCACTAAATTTATCTACCAAGTATCTCGTATCTTATTAATTTAATTGAACCACTAAATTTATCTACTAAGTCATTTTCGTATCTTATTAATTTAATTTAACCACTAAATTTATCTACCAAGTCGTTCTCGTATCTTATTAATTTAATTTAACCACTAAATTTATCTACTAAGTCATTCTCGTATCTTATTCATTAATTTCACCACTAAATATATCTACTGAGTCATTTTCGTATCTTATTCATTAATTTAACCACTAAATTTATATACTAAGTCATTTTCGTATCTTATTCATTAATTTAACCACTAAATTTATCTACTAAGTCATTTTCGTATCTTATTAATTTAATTTAACCACTAAATTTATCTACTAAGTCATTCTCGTATCTTATTAATTTAATTTAACCACCAAATTTATCTACTAAGTCATTCTCGTATCTTATTAATTTAATTTAACCACTAAATTTATCTACTAAGTCATTCTCGTATCTTATTAATTAATTTAACCACTAAATTTATCTACTAAGTCATTCTCGTATCTTATTCATTTATTTAACCACTAGATTTATCTACTAAGTCATTTTCGTATCTTATTAATTAATTTAACCACTAAATTTATATACTAAGTCATTCTCGTATCTTATTCATTTATTTAACCACTAGATTTATCTACTAAGTCATTCTCGTATCTTATTAATTAATTTAACCACTAAATTTATCTTCTAAGTAATTTTCTTATAATTTAATTTAACAAAATTTATATATAAGTCATTCTCCGAATTCTTTTTAATTTATTTAAACCACTAGATTTTTATCTACTAAGTCATTTCTCCTATTTATTAATTAATTTAACCATTAAATTTATTTCTTAAAGAATTTTTTAATCGTATTAATTAATTTAACCACTAAATTTGTCTACTAAGTCATTCTCGTATCTTATTAATTTAATTTAACCACTAAATTTATATACTAAGTCATTCTCGTATCTTATTCATTAATTTAATCATTAGATTTATCTTCTGTCATTTCGTTTTTATCATCTTTGCCCCTGTTACACTTATTATTTTTATTTTTTCATTTTGATAACTTATCTGCTATCATACTACATAAGTTCCTCATCTATAGTTTGTCGATGTTGCTTCCAACGAGAACTCGCTACGAAAGGCCAGGAACGATTGAAAGTGGCCATTATCATCTTGCCCAAAGGCTGGGTCAGTCTCTCCAGTTTTTTCGAGGTCAGGTCCCGTAGGGGTAGTGCCGTCAGTTAACTCACGCGGGGCACTGTAGTCATTATTTATTTTATTATTATTATTATTATTATTATTATTATTATTATTATTATTATTATTATTATTATGGACCTACCAAATTGGCTACTGACTTGAAATTCTTTAAGCTTCCAAAGAATATTATTGTGTTGAATAGGAATTAACAGATGAAAGGAAATAAAAAATAAACAAATAAATGAATAAATAGATAAAGATGTGTTAAAATGCACGGAGAATTGTATTAGGCTCAGGTAGACTGTTCCTAGCTGCAACCCCTTTCATTCCTTTTACTGTAGCTCCGTTCATATTCTGTCTCTTCCATCTTACTTTCCCATCCTGCAAGGGTTACCTGTCACGCCATTTAAAGCCATTTTCACTCTCATATTCTGTCTCTCCCATCTTACTTCCCATCCTGCAAGGGTTACCTGTCACGCCATTTAAAGCCATTTTCACTCTCAATTTCAACTTCTGCCCTGAATGACCTCATAGGTGCCAGCGCTTGGCCATAGGCCTAGTTCTCATATTCCATTCCATTCATGGAATCATTCCCGGCGTGCCATGCTAAATAAAAAATTGGAATGCATGTGATCAAGAGGAATATAATTGTTTGGGAAGGAATCTTAAATGTAATATTGGTGTGTTAATTCGTTTTACGTACAGATGGCCATTTTTAAGCATATATATATATATATATATATATATATATATATATATATATATACATATACTTATATATATATATATATATATATATATTAATATATATAGATATATATATATATATTGATTGAATATAGTATATTAGGATATGTATATTAGATTCTATAAATAGTGAGAAGGAACGGAGCGAGGAGAGCGAGAGAAAGGTTATACCCAAGCTTTTCAGGAGAGGACTATGTAAGTAGATTCAACGCACGAAAAACAACTGAAAACTTGTGTGTGTGTGTGTGTGTGTGAGAGAGAGAGAGAGAGAGAGAGAGAGAGAGAGAGAGAGAGAGGTTGTCACAGCTTTCAGGAGACTATGTAAGCGATTCAACGCACGAAAAACAACTGAAAACTTGTGTGAGAGAGAGAGAGAGAGAGAGAGAGAGAGAGAGAGAGAGAGAGAGAGAGAGAGAGAGAGAGAATGTTGTAACAGCTTTCAGGTACACATTCAAAGCATGAAAAACCACTAAAAACTTGATAGAGAGAGAGAGAGAGAGAGAGAGAGAGAGAGAGAGAGAGAGAGAGACTGTACTCTTTGTACATTATACTGATTCAAGGGAGACGTGAAACTCTTGCACGTTGAAAGGACACCAGCAGTTCAAACGCTTTCAGTACGAACGCTATACTTGCCAGTTTTATGTACTGGAACGAAACCTGACTAGTTCAGTGTTAACAGTTTGTCAGTTTATGCTCTAATTAGCACCTCTACTATCGCTGAGGTAGTTTAACATCAATTTTTTTTTTCTAGATTGCTGACCATGACCCTTGGTTACCCGGAGGAATATATCGGCGCTTACTTTGGCTTGGTATCTACGCGTCACCTATTCCGATTTGCTATAGTACTAACCACAGCTGAAGCTCTATGCGACGCCGTGTTTAGTACTATAGGTCCTTCGGGGATCAAATATATATACGCATATTTCTATATTGTATGGGTGACAGATTACAGTAATAAACGATATCTTTGATACCCGAGATATTATAGTACTATACACGGCGTCCCATTGAGCTTCGCCATGTTTCGTACCAGGTTAGTACTATATAACACGCCAAAGTATCGGTGATCAAAGTATCATACACACCTATTTCTATATTGTTTGGGTGACAAATTTTATTAATAAACGACAGCTTTCATCCTCGAGGGGCTATAGTACTTATCACGGCGTCCCATTAAGCTTCCGCCATGTTTAGTACTATATAGCACTTCGGAGGCGGCGCGTAGGTAACACGCCATAGTAATACGGAATTATCCACATTTTCTTTCAATTAGGTCTAAATCTAAAGCCATTTCACTCCCAATTTCCCTTTCGGCGCTGAATGACCTTAATTCTACATTCCATTCCCACCTTCGTGCCCGGATAGTTTACAAGTGACTTTAGGCCTATAAGAAGACGACTATCACACTGCCTGTAGTATTGAAGCATCCCTAGGAAATGAGGTTAATCAAATAAACAGCCTACAAAAAACCCAGCCGACTCCTTCCAGAACAGAATATAAAAAAAACTAATTGTGGCGCTGTTGTGTGTACCCATAAAGGGGGGAAAAAAGTGTAGAAAGTGCCCGCCTTAGACCAGTTTTTGTGCCCTCCTATAACCTTAGTAACAAGTAAGAAGTTTAGCAGGTGGGCTTAGACTATAGGACTGACGAAAAGAGTGCTAAAGCTCTCTCTCTCTCTCTCTCTCTCTCTCTCTCTCTCTCTCTCTCTCTCTCTCTCTTTGATTCAAGCTTGCAATCAGTTTTGTACAAGAGGTAAATCGCCTTCGCTCAGTAAAGACACTTAAGTATATCCACGATAATTTGGTGATATTTTCCTGAAAACTAATTCTGTTCATTTTCTTTAGTGTTATAAGTTTAACGTTTCTCTCATAATATCTGATGTCTTGATGGTAGATCTGTCTAGAAAAAATTAAGTGATTTCCTGATTTTCTGCACGTCAGTGTCCTGTCCCCGTAAGGGAATAGTACGAGTGCTTTCAATAAACCTCACGTGGTGCACTTTAGGCATTACTACTGAGGTTCTGTGCATCGTCCCTCGGCCCTAGGTTGAAACCTCTTTCATTCCTATTACTGTACCTCCGTTCATATTCAGTTTCTTGCATCTTCCTCTCCTAATAATTGTTTCATAGTGCAACTGCTTTGAAATTCTCCTCCTGTTACACCTTTCAAACCTTCTAACTGCCAGTTTCGGTTTCAGGCTCAATAGCCTCATAGGTGTCAGCGCTTGGTTGGTCTGTAGCTTAAGTTCTCTCTCTCTCTCTTTCTCTCTCTCTCTCTCTCTCTCTCTCTCTCTCAGTTGTACAGTAAGTTCCAAAACTGAAGCGACAATTTTCAGAGGATTTCGTTCGAAATTCACTAACTGGCAACTACAACTCTTAGCTGAAAAAATTAATTTTGTTCTACAGTGAAAGCTCTATCAAGCAAAATAAAGCTAACATATGATGCACAAATATCAAACATATGATATTTATAACAATCATAAGAAAAAATTACTGTAATAGTTATTATTTTAAAGTATAGTAATTACTTCAAACTATAGAAACGAAACAATTTGAAATTCTCGTTCAACACAGGATTACCAACGTTACCAATGTATATTTCGAGCAATGCGGAAACAAACATTTAATATCATAGTGTATTATCAATTATTTTAGCGAAGATGCATAAGACCATGCAAGTATCAATAGAATGTAAAAGGAAAATCTCCGCGACATTAAACATAATCAACCATGAATGCACTTAGATTCAATAGAGTAGTTGGGTGTGGTTGGTAGTTCTGATTTGATCTAGGTCTGAGCATAAAATACAATCTTCGAGAAAGGCTCTAACTGCTGCTGCTGCTACCTTCAGGTGACTAGGCCTAGTTCCGGGCATAGCAAGGCTTACAATGCAGGGCCACTGTCTGTTATTTAGGAAAAAGTAGAACCTTTAGGACCGACACCAGGACCTGTCCTTGCACCTAGGAAACAGACTCGCTAAATAAAAAATAAGAAAGACGGTCGCAAGCAACCAGAACACCCTAAAATCACCTGGTTAAGTAGGGAGACAATAGACACCAACAACCCCGCCTCACCCTCTACCTCTACCTATACCCACAAACCTAACTCCACCTTTTTCACTTCAACCTTTTACCTTAAATCTTCTAATCATTCCAACCATGAAATTTAAGACTGAATGTGGGTAAGTGGGCGTATCATCAGGGAGTGATATCACCCAAATTCATATTTCCACGGGCAACAAGTAATCAGTTCGATCCAGTCAAGCATTATTGTATTACATAAATTTATGATTTTTTTGTTTGCGAATACATTCATATATATATATATATATATATATATATATATATATATATACATATATATATACATACATACATACATACATACATACATACATACATACATACATACATATATATATATATATATATATATATATATATATATATAAGCACCCGAACATGACCAATAGGCCTAGTACTCGATTCTTAAAACAGGCCTCTGGTTATTCCTGACTAGATAAAAAGGTCCTGAAGAGAGAGAGAGAGAGAGAGAGAGAGAGAGAGAGCATAACAGGAGATTCTCGATATTAAAATAATGCTCGACAAGCATATTCACACTCCGGATCGTATGGACAAAAATAGTCTCACTTATGCACTGAAAAAATAGGGTAGAAACCTACGAAAATAATTGTTTGGTGCGACCCTGAACGCAATTCCACAAGCAAAGATTTGCACACTTGAGGAATTAGATGAAATTATTAACTAACAAGCTGGAAAATATATTTCCTTGATTCTTGAATACGCCTAACCATGTAGCCAATGCTAAACGCGCATATAACTTGGATTTCTTTTAGTTTTTTTTTTTTTCACCAACTTGTCTTATTTATATTTCATTTAATCAGATACTAAACTTCTTTGTGCTTTATCAAAAGTAATCATAATAACTTTCGATATAACGCTGTAAAAGTAGAAAGTTAATTTGCAAATCATATTAGGCCAATGCTTATGCACTCGGTTCCTGCTGCCACTCATTGGTGAACACTTGATATCACACATTGAGAGCCACAGATGTTTCTATGGAGAAATTAGTTTTTTTTTTAAATAAACAATTATTGAGCAAACATTGATCATTCACTGGGGAAATACTTTCTGTGCTTCTACAGTTAATCACTGATACGTATTGTTAGATAAAGAGGATGACAATCATTGGAGTAAAATATACTAACTGGCAACCCCACGAGTTTCTAAAGAAATACGATCAATCCTGAAATTTGTCGCTTCACTTCTGGAACTTACTGTACGTCATTGCCTTCTTCTGTGACTTTATTGGACATTCCTTGTAGTTTTCTGAAAAACTGCTGTTCTTTCATGTTTTGTGCATGTATCTTCTGTGTTTTGGGCATGTATCTTCTATGTTTTGGGCATCTATCTTCTATGTTTTGGGCATCTATCTTCTATGTTTTTGGGCATGTATCTTCTATGTTTTGGCCAACTATCTTCTATGTTTTGGGCATGTATCTTCTATGTTTTGGCCAACTATCTTCTATGTTTTGGACATCTATCTTCTATGTTTTGGGCATGTAACTTCTATGTTTTGTGCATGTATCTTCTATGTTTTGGGCATGTATCTTCTATGTTTTGGGCATGTATCATCTATGTTTTGGGCATGTATCTTCTATGTTTTGGCCAACTATCTTCTATGTTTTGTGCATGTATCTTCTATGTTTTGTGCTTCTATCTTCTATGTTTTGTGCATGTATCTTCTATGTTTTGGGCATGTATCTTCTATGTTTTGGCCAACTATCTTCTGTGTTTTGGGCTTCTATCTTCTATGTTTTGGGCATCAGTCTTCTATGTTTTGTGCATGTATCTTCTATGTTTTGGACATGTATCTTCTATGTTTTGGGCATGTATCTTCTATGTTTTGGGCATGTATCATCTATGTTTTGGGCATGTATCTTCTATGTTTTGGGCATCTATCTTCTATGTTTTGGGCATCTGTCTTCTATGTTTTGGGCTTCTATCTTCTATGTTTTGGGCATCTATCTTCTAAGTTTTGGGTATCTGTCTTCTATGTTTTGGGCATCTATCTTCTGTTTTGGGCATGTATCTTCTATGTTTTGTGCATCAGTCTTCTATGTTTTGTGCATGTAACTTCTATGTTTTGTGCATGTATCTTCTATGTTTTGTGCATCTATCTTCTATGTTTTGGGCATCTATCTTCTATGTTTTTGGGCATGTATCTTCTGTGTTTTGGCCAACTATCTTCTATGTTTTGGGCATGTAATCCTTCTAATGTTTTGGGCCCAATCTATCTTCTTAGTTTTGGGCATCTATTCTTTCTATGTTTTGTTTGGCATCTGCCCTCTATGTTTTGGGCATCTATCTTTTATGTTTTGGGGCATCTGATCTTTTTTTGCATCTATCTTCTATTTTTTGGTTTGGGCATCTGTTTTCTATGGTTTTGGGTTATCTGTCTTCTATGTTTTGGGCACTATCTTCTAGTTTTGGGCATCTTCTTCTATGTTTTGGGCATCTATCTTCTTCTATGTTTTAGGCATCTATCTTGTTTTGGGCATCTATCTTCTATGTTTTGGGCATCTGTCTTCTATGTTTTGGGCATCTATCTTCTATGTTTTGGGCATCTATCTTCTATGTTTTGGGCATCTGTCTTCTATGTTTTGGGCATCTGTCTTCTATGTTTTGGGCATCTATCTTCTATGTTTTGGGCATCTGTCTTCTATGGTTTGGGCTTCTATCTTCTATGTTTTGGGTATCTGTCTTCTATGTTTTGGGCATCTGGTCTCTATGTTTTGGGCATCTATCTTCTATGTTTTGGGCATCTGTCTTCTATGGTTTGGGCTTCTATCTTCTATGTTTTGGGTATCTGTCTTCTATGTTTTGGGCATGTATCTTTTTTGTTTTCGGCATCTGTCTTCTATGTTTTGGGCATCTATCTTCAATGTTTTGGGCATCTATCTTCAATGTTTTGGGCATCTATCTTCTATATTTTGGGCATCTGTCTTCTATGTTTTGGGCATCTATCTCCCTTGTTTTGGGCATCAGAGATTCATTATTCTGGAGCTACAGCTCTGCAGTTATGTATTGAGCGTATTTTTTTATATATACTATATATATATATATATGTGTATATATATAATATATATATATATATATATATATAGGTATATTATATATATATATGTACCTATTCATAACTGTGGATTTATTTCACCATTTCAAGACTCATGCTACCATTGGTATTTTTCCAATCTTAATAGTTCCTTTTGGACGAGTAGGTCGCGTGGTCGCCTACCGATTCGGTAGTCTCGAGTTCGATTCCCCGCTCTGCCAACGTGGAATCAGAGGAATTTATTTCTGGCGATTAGAAATTCAGTTCTCTATATGATGAGGTTCGGATCCCACAATGAGCTGTAGGTCCCGTTGCTAGGTAACCTATTGGATCCTAGCCACGTGAAAAATATCTAATCCTTCGGGCCAGCCCTAGGATAGCTGTTAATCAGCTCAGTGGTCTTGTTAAACTAAGATATACTTATTTATTATTAATGCTTTTTTCTGTATTTACATTGTAATCAAGATTATTACCTGTAATTTTACAGCGTCCCTTCGTCCCCTAGCTGCAACCCCTTTCATTCCTTTTACTGTACCTCCGTTCATATTCTCTTCCATCTGACTTTCCACCTTCTCTAACAGTTGATTCATAATGCAACTGCTTTGAGGTTTTCCTCCAGTTACACCTTTCAAACCTCTTACTGTCAAATTTCCGTTTCAGAGCTGAATGACCTCGTAGGTTCCAGCTCATGGCCTTTGGTATGAATTCTATAATGCATTCCATTCCACGATTTGTATTTGTTTGGTTTTAATTAATTTTATTTAACTTTCTGCATTTATTATTTACAGTATTTCCTGTTTACATAATTGGTATGTGTCTTGTGTAAAAAAAAAAAAAATATCATAGTTGAGTCTTGTTTACAAATGGCCGCCTGTTCATGGTCTTACAAGGTCGCTTAAGATTCAAACACGGCCTCTGGTGTGGGACTAGCAGTCCGGTATGAAGTAGTAGAATGTTTAATATAAACCTCTTATTTTCTGTCATTCTCCGTTGCAGGACCGGGTGGGGGGGGGGGGGTTGCGTTATTCTGCATTGATCGACGAAGTCCCTTTCAATTGGGTAATACGGAGATGCAACCAGCTGCTGCTAGCTGCTAGATGCTGTGCAACTCAATATTGACGAGGAGGCAAATTGCTTTCATATCTCTCTCTCTCTCTCTCTCTCTCTCTCTCTCTCTCTCTCTAAGCACCAGCAGGAAAATCTTACATGTGGATGGGTAGTAGTTAATGTTTTGTTAGTAAGGCCGAAAGTATTATCGAATTTGATTACAGTTGAATATCAGTTATATATATAATGTATATAATTAAAATTAATAGTTATCTATAAGTCTAACTTAACATGAAATCATACTTAAAACACGCAACAAGTTACGTTAAAACACAGGTTACATTAAAAAAAAAAAAAAAACTTGTGATTTAACGTAACTTATTGTGTGCTTTAAGTATGTTAAAGTTTTTAAAAATGATTATATATGTGTGTATATGTATGTATGTACTAAGTGTACAGTATATGAGTGTGTATATAATTGTATAGTTTGAATATGAGCAAGAGCTTTAGGGCACAAACAGATCTCTAAACAAAAGTTGCAAATGGACAGGACAGTCATCATTGGTCGACATGGCGTTATTATTATTTTATAATATATTTGTTGAATATGCAGGAGACAAAAGCCAGTCGGAGCTGAATGACGAAGTGGTGGAAGAGGTTAGCATAAATTCTGGAATGTATTTGGTGGTGGATGTTGGGGCGCCTGGGAGTTAATTAACAGTGTGAAGAAAGAAAAGTGGAATGCTGTGGCACAGGTGTGAAAGGACGGTGGAGTGGCTGTCCAGGGTGTGTAAGGTATTTTAGTCAAATAAATATTCTGGATGTATTGTGTGTTGGTGGTTGTTGGGGTGTTGGGGGTGATATCGCCGTGTGAGTTTAATTTAACATGTTGTTGAAGAAAGATAAAGTGGA
The DNA here is from genome assembly GCF_015104395.2 of Macrobrachium nipponense. Lineage (NCBI taxonomy): Eukaryota > Metazoa > Arthropoda > Malacostraca > Decapoda > Palaemonidae > Macrobrachium > Macrobrachium nipponense. The sequence goes on from NC_061108.1 coordinate 4,036,166, forward strand.
AATGCCTGTTGTGCACTATTTGGTGTGGAGGACGGTGGTATCTGTCCAGGGTGTGTAAGGTATTTATGGCTGAGGGAAAGGTTCCGAAGGAATTGGTAACAGGATAGTCGTTCTTTTGTATATAAGGGTCAAGTTGATAGAGGAGATTGTGAGAATTATAGTTGACCAAGGAAGATGTATGTATGATAAGGATCTGATTGACAAAGTATGTAAGAAGACGGAGTAATTGATTATGGAAGAATATTACTGGTTAAGTCGTGGAATTTTGATGAAGGTGCAAATTTGTAAGATAAGAAAAAGTTGTAAATAGGGTACAGAATCTTTACTGTTTGCAGATGATGTAGCACTAATACAGAATAGTGAACAGCATATTGAGCAGAAACTGCACAAACTAGTGAAAGACTTGGAAATTTAAGAGAGAGAAAGTTAGCAGTAAATATGAACAAAAGGAAGGTATTAAGAGTAAATGGAAACAAGTTGATGAGGAATTAGGGACTAAATACAATGATGGGAGGATGAGAGAAGAGGTGAGGGGGAAAGAATAGGAGAAACAAAGAATTTACCAGATTATGTTTAGAAGAGATGGAAACGACTTGAATTGCATATGGAAGCCAAGATGTGAGTATTTTAAGCAGTTGTTGAGCCATATCTCCTTCCTGGAATAGAAGTGTTGATATTGAATGCAGCCACGTGAAAGAGATGGAGGATGCAGTGATGAATACTATTGTTTTTTTTTTATTGTAGTATATGTGGCTTGAGTAGAATTGAAGAATTTAAAGGGTGAGGACTATATATAAAAAGGACCTTAATATCTAGAAAATGCAGGTGTGTAAAACGCGTGGTTCATCGTATGTGGGAGCTGTATGTAACGCCTTGTTAATGTGCTTTCTGTTCAGGTAAAGGAAGTGGGTAAGTGGGTGATCTGGTGGAAGTTTTCTGCACTGGGTTCATCCACAATTCAGTCACGTATGAACAGGGGAGTAAATAACTTTGTTTTTTCTTTTTCTTTAGCCAAGCATCTCCTTATGGGAGAAATTTATAGAATATTTATTATAAACTAAAAGATTCCCCTTCGGTTTACATATATGACAATATATTAATTCCGATGTAGAGCGAATTAGATATTAAAGGATATTTGTAGCTCGAATAATTTATATGAATCACGGTGATGTGATAATTACTCACTGCATCGCAGTGTAAATCACCTGTAGAAACCAGTTTCCTACAGGTAGCATCATCGCAGACTTCCCCTCTTACAGTAGGCTGTAACCAGTAGCTACTACACCTTCTGCGGGAGTTTCATGACTCATTTCTGGAGATTATTCAGCGGAATGTTCTCGTCTCCTTTTTCTCGATCGACCCCCCACCTGAATAATGACGCTCTGTAATGTTATGAATGCTCGTGGGCATGTTTATTCAAAGCACTTTAATTACCAGAAATTGGCGACGCAGGAGGAGGAGGAGGAAGAAGAAGAAGTCCCTCTCTAAATCACCATCGTCCCATAATTGCCTGAGAGTGTCTGACGTACTGTATCGGATCAGAAGCGCCTGCCCCTACCAGTTGCGATCCGCTCGTGTGACGTTTCGCAGTCCATAGACTTTTTGCATTCGTGGATTCTCTGTGTCGTTCGTGTGTGGCTCCTGTAACTCCTCCTCCTCCTCCTCCTTAGTTCTAGGAGGTCCTTCTAGGAAATCCTAATTTACAAGTGATGTGTCCCAACACCACTTACGTCGTCGGCAGCCGCGTCATATTGCTTCCAAGATGTCCGTTTTTCAAATGGAAGTTGCAAGGTTAGTTTGGAGGCGGTTCAGTAGCTTGGAAGCTTCTTTCGTTTGGCTTGGAAGCAAGATTTTTAAAGAGGTCATGTTGAGTGTCTTTTGTTTACTTCCCTCGACAGCTCTTTTTGGCTGAGATTTGCGTTATTTTTAGTGTGTAGCTAGTGTAGTACAACTCGCTTCATTCTCATTGAGTGTTACACCCAGTGGATGTGTAATTTCTGATTTATTTTAAGTCCTATCTCGTGATACAGCTCCGCTGTCTTGTGGGAGTTGGAACCCTAAGGGTAATAGGCCTTGCCTAAAATAAAATAATGAATAAAAGCCACAGGTTACTTACGTGTTAGGTGCCAATAAAAAAAATTCCAAGTCTCTTTCGCCAGAAGCTACGTATGTCACACTTTGAGTCCATGATCCAGGTATCGAAACATCCCTAACCCTCCAACCCCCAATTTTGAGGCCTTTGATACTAAATACAATTAGCAGACAGGTAAAACAATGCAGAATGGTACGTTGGATCGTTTCTACAGACATGAATAGCAGGGAAAATTTACAAAGACATAAATAAATAAGAAAAATACTAATAAAAAATATAAGCTATATTCGAGGTATTCCCGACCTCAGAAATGTTAGAAAGGAAATTCAGGCATATTTTCATGGTCGTTTTCATCTCCGGTCTGCATTTTCATAAATTATATATGAAGATTGTGAACTGTCACACGGTACCGCAAGGCGTTTGCTTGAACCTTCATTCTTTGATTGCTGGGAAAGTGTCAAATTTGAGAGCTAGCTCTCTCTCTCTCTCTCTCTCTCTCTCTCTCTCTCTCTCTCTCTCTCTCTCTCTCTCTCTCTCTCTCTCTCTCATACAAGTTTTCGGATTTTTAACGCTTTTTATTTATTTATATTTCCTGGAAGCTATTACTCTCTCTCTCTCTCATGGGGAATACATCAAAAAGCGCTCTAGATGTATATACCCTTAAGGCAAATACTAACAAATGGCAGCCCTCAGCCAAAGTGGTTCAACAGAGAAATTAAAAATAAGATAAGAGAAAGGGACAGATTGCACAAATCAATGAACCCACACCCAACACCAATAGAAGCAAACAAGCATAAAGAACACTGTAGATTGGTGGACAAGCTAGTAAGAAATGCAAACATAGATGAGGGTAAGAGAGTTGCATCAGTTTGTAAAGAAAACCCAAAAGAATCCTTTAACCTATAAAAAATAGTATAGGTCCCCTACGGGACATTAGAGGTAACCAGGTGAACTCAGACTTGGAAAAAGCATAGTTATTGAATAAGTTTTTCACTAGTGTATTCACAACTGAAGACACTACTTCAATATCGGAACCTGTTATTAAATATGAAGGGACAGAACCGTTGGACAAAATAATATTTACAGAAGAGGACGTTAAAAACAAAATAGACAAACTCAACAAGTTCAAATCTCCTGGCCCGGATGGGATTCATCCAAGAGAAATGAAAGAGCTAAAAGAAGAGAGAGTTCCTCACCTACATAAACTCTACAGGAAAAAGTGCTGAACAAAGAAAGGCACCAAAAGGATGGAAACTAGGTAATGTGCCCCCAGTTTACAAAAAAGGTCCAAGAGAAGAGCCGGGAAATTATAGACGAATCTGTCTAACGTCGGTCGTTTGCAAGATTTTTGAGTCCATAATTGCAGATCAAATTGTGGATCGCATTGATAGAAACAACTTGTTAAACAGCCAACACGGTTTCAGACAAAACAGATCCTGCCTATCAAACCTCTTGGAGTTTTTTCATAACATGCTTGGTATGTACGACAGTAGTAGAGCAATAGATATACTTTACTTAGATTTCCAAAAGGCCTTTGACAAAGTTCCACACAAGAAACTGATGACAAAAGTTAAAGCTTTAGGAACTGTAGGAGAAACAGCAGACTGAGTCGAAGACTGGCTAACTTACAGAAAACAGAGTCGTAATAAATGGTGAGGAATCAGAATGGGCAGATGTAACAAGCGAAGTTCCCCAGGGTTCTGTCCTTAGCCCTCTCTTGTTTTTTATTTAGATTAATGACATTGGTATAGGCTTAACTAGCAGGATAGCCAAATTTGCAAATGACACCAAACTAGGTGTAAATGCAGCAGACCCAGATGCAGTGGAAAGTTTAAGAAATGATCTAATGAAAATAAGAGTGATAAAAAAATGGCAAATGCCTTTTAACGGTGATAAGTGTAAAGTGTTGCAAATAGGAACACAACCAGCTACGTGCTGCTTGGGAATTACATGTACTGTAGAACAAGAGTAGGACCTTGGAGTCATTATTACCAAGGACTTAAAATACACGAAACAGTGCATCAAAGCTGAAAAGAAGGCACAGAAACTAGTGGGATACATAAAGAGGCAGTTCAAATACAGAAATAAGGAAACTGTGCTGCAGCTCTACACATCAATAGTTAGACCCCACCTTGAATATGCAGTACAGTTTTGGTCACCGACACTAAGAAAAGACAAAAATAGATTAGAAGGAGCACAAGCAAGAGTCACAAAGTCATTTCCATCCATCAGGCAAATAGGTGACGACTACAGAGCCTGAACACGTATGGCTTAGAAACGCGGCGATTGCTTGCGAGGACAACTATTAGAAACACTTAAAATACTGAAAGGCTTTCTGGCAACTTCTTTCCATACAAGATATGTGACAATTGGAATAAACTGCCACCAGAAGTTGTCAACAGCAACAGTGTGGAAGAGGAGTTTAAAAGAAAGCTAGACAAAATCATGAGGAGGACACTGTGAATGCACAGTAAAACCTGCTCGTACAGATAAGTGAGCACACGATGTCTCCTCTTAGGATGGACTAACAAGCCTTTGAGACATCCTAATCCTTGTAACTCCTTGTAACACACGCTCTCCTGAAAAGTTCAAGGCCCGGAATCACCGTCACGACTTCCACAGTATTTAAACAGTCGCACTGGTGATCCGTCCCAGAGTCGATAGTACAGCATTATTTGCAGAGCGGAAAAGTCGCATCATGTCGTGTCTCCATGTTGGAACCAACGAGCCACTCAATCGGGTCTCTCGCGATTATTAACAAGGTAGAATTAAATCAGGTGTTCAAGGATATAGGAAGTTTAGAGCTTTTGTTACATTTTTTTTTCATATACGGAAGAGACCATTCGAGTAACCAGAAATACCTTTAGGGGGCTATGCAGATAGTTCGTGTGGAGAACGAGGAGGACGAGAGAGAGAGAGAGAGAGAGAGAGAGAGAGAGAGAGAGAGAGAGAGATTAGTATAGCTTTCAAGAAATCTGTAAATAGATTCAAAATAAAAAAGATAAAAACTTGTAAAAGAGAGAGAGACAGAGAGATTAGTATAGCTTTCAAGAAATCTGTAAATAGTTTCAAAATGAAAAAAAATATAAACTTGTAAAAGAGAGAGAGAGAGAGAGATAGCATTACCTTTCAGGAAACTATATATGAATAGATACAAAGTAGGGAAAAAACTTAAAAATTTGATGAGAGAGAGAGAGAACGATAGCTCTCCAATATCCTTAAGGATTCTTAAGGACTTGATATATATACAGAGTAGAATGAATTAATACGAAAAACAAAAAAGCAAAAGCAGACTGGCAGGAACATTTAAAAAAAAAAACTCTTCCTTCATCGAGAACACACACAAGAGAGAGACGAACTGGCGGTAGGCGCCCCCCCCCCCCCCCCCCCCCCCTCCCCCAATGAAAAAAAAAAGCAAGCGCACTTATTTCCTAACACCTGGTCTCTGTAGTAGGCTCGTAGGGGCACTGTCGATCCAGGAAGTTGGTCACAAGGAAGGTGTGTAGCCGATGCCCCAGAGCGATGCCCGCTGCCCCTAAAGGATCGAGGAAGTGTTCTCCGAATGAGATATGTGTTGTGACCTGCTGGGTAGAGCGAGCGGAGGGTCATATTTTTTTTTATTTATTTATTTATTATATATATATATATAATATTATTCTAATATATAATCATATTATATATATATATTTTAATATCTATATATATATATATATTATATATATATAATAAGATATATAATATACATATATATATATTATATATATATATATATATATATATATATATATATATCTCTCAGGCGAGTTGCCAAGCCCGTCTCATTGTGGAGATAAAGATATAAAGGAAAGCGCTTAGTGTAGATTATTGATAGCGATATTTCTGTAAAGCATATAATGATGTATACGGCCCATGAAACGTTCAGGCACGGCACGGTGGTGGCCTGTCATGGCTAACTTCAACCTTAAAATAAAATAGGGGCTACTGAATCTAGAGGGCTGCAATTTGGTACGTTTGATGACTGGATGGTGGATGATCAGCGTACCAATTTGCAGCCCTCTACCCTCGGTAGTTTTCAAGATCTGGAGGCGGACAGAAAAAGTGCGGACGCACAGACAAAGGCATCGCAATAGTTTTTTTTAACAGAAAACTGAAAAGGAAAAAACAATTTGAATGTCTTTGCTATTTGTATACTTGAGAATATTGAAATTTATATTTTTTTTTTAGTATTGGAAGGGCGTACTGAAGCAAGATTGACAGGTCGACTTTACTTATCATAAAATGATTGATAAGTTTGACATGTGCTAAGTAGTAGTAGTAGTAGAGAGAGAGAGAGAGAGAGAGAGAGAGAGAGAGAGAGAGAGAGTTTAATAGCTTACACGAATCTGTAAATAATTCCAAAGTATGATAAATAACTAAAGATTTTTTATGAGAGAGAGAGAGAGAGAGAGAGAGAGAGAGAGAGAGAGAGAGAGAGAGAGAGTTTAATAACTCTAATGAATCTATGTAAATACTTCCAAAGTATGATAGATAAGTTTTTTTTCCGAGAGAGAGAAAGAGAGAAAGAGAGTTTAATAACTCTAATGAATCTATGTAAATACTTCCAAAGTATCATAGATAACAAGTTTTTTCAGAGAGAGAGAGAGAGAGAGAGAGAGAGAAGAGAGAGAGAGAGAGAGAGAGAGAGAGTAGAGAGAGAAGCGAGAGAGAGAGAGAGAGAGAGAGAGAGTGAGAGAGAGAGAGAGAGTGATTTTAATAACTCTAATGAATCTATGTAAATACTTCCAATGTTATGATAGATAACAAGTTTTTTCCGAGAGAGAGAGAGAGAGTTTAATAACTCTAATGAATCTATGTAAATACTTCCAAAGTATGATAGCTAACAAGTTTTTTCCGAGAGAGAGAGAGAGAGAGAGAGAGAGAGAGAGAGAGAGAGAGAGAGAGCTTTCACGCAACTATGATTCGAAAGATGAGACTGAAAGAAAACTTTTTTTGAAAAGAGGTTAATCTTAAAAAAGCAATTATGACTAATTAATGATAATGTGTGTGTGTGTGTGTGTGTATGTTTTCATCGTCGTCCAATCGTAAGATTTGTGCCATGTTTTTATATTTATTTATTTTTTTATTTTGCAAACAGAATAATAAGTATTTTTCCCCTCATTGATGACAATGATATGAATAAAAGTAATGTAACAGAAAACTGTTGTTTAAGCCAACCTTTATAATTACTCGACAAGATTGTAAGTGGAAGCCCATATGAATGATTTACAATTCTCTCTCTCTCTCTCTCTCTCTTAAAAATCTTCAGTTATCTATCATACTTTAGAAGTATTTCCATAGATTCCTGTAAGTCATTAAACTCTCTCTCTCTCTCTCTCTACAAGTTTTCATTTTGTTCTTACTTTGAATCTTACAAGTTTCCTGAAAGTTCTCTCTCTCTCTCTCTCTCTCTCTCTCTCTCTCTCTCTCTCTCCTCTCTCTCTCTCTCTCTCTCTCTCTTGGTACTTGAGGACACGCGGTTAACGGTACTATACGGAAGTTATAAGGGCATCTGATACCCCATAGACGCAAATCCAGCTGCCCTAATATGCGAGCCCTCCCTTCTGACATCAAGGGCAAAGTCTGTCCGGTGATTAACGATACTATAGCTGGTTCACTTAAGGTAGATTCTCGGATGATTCCTATGCTTTTACGAGACATTTGTTTGGCAACAGCTGATTGGTCTGTATTGGGTGGTATAGGCAGCTCCCAGGCAATCAGCGGCCGCCAAGCAAACGTCTCGTAGGCATAGGGCTCACCCAAGGATCTACCTTAGTGAAGCAGCTCTAGTTTGTTAGTAAAGATAAGTTATTTGCAGTATTTTTGGTTATTTACTTTTAAGCCTTTTTATTTATTTGCTGTAAAGCAAAAAAAATTTTAGTAAACATTTTCGACTTTTTACGATAGTTTATTGTAAGCCTTTTTGTTTATTTACTGTAAAGAAAAAAATATTTTAGTAAACAGTTTCGACTTTTTATGATAGTTTATTGTAAGCCTTTTTGTTTATTATTTTAAAAGCCTTTTTGTTGATTTGCTGAAAAAAATATTTTTTGTTTGTTTGTTAGTAAACAGGTTTGACTTTTTAAGACAGATTATTTGAATCCTTTTTGTCAATCTGTGCGGAGAAATATGAAATTTTTTATTTCTATGTTAGTAAGCATGTCTCGACTATTCATGGTAGAT
>NC_061108.1:4049476-4064476 GCF_015104395.2 Macrobrachium nipponense
TTTATAAATACTGGTTAGTCTCTTTGCTGACGATGATTACTCAAACTCCTACCTAAAGATGAACTTAAGCCTAGTGGGCGGGAACGGACGTGGCAGCAGCAGCAGCAAGAGATTTCACAGAATAACGCCAAGGAAAGGTCACCCTGCCACCTCCCGTCACCTCCCGATGCGAAGGAATGATAATTGCACCTTTCGGTAGCCCAGATGACTGACCTTGAACCACGCAACTTTTGGGAGAAAGGTCACTGTTAGACTCAGTTGCCGTTGGCGGTTCGTTGTTTGTGAATCGCGCACCATTCTAGACTTAGTAGGCTTTAGAATTCGGGGTTACGTGTCTGTCGAAGAATTGTTTAGTAAACGAGCCGTGTTTAGGTAGTTTATACGAGTTGAAAACGTATCGTCAACCAACGCTTAACGCTCTCTAAGCTAGACCATGCTCTTAAGTTTAAGCACATTAACAGATGCCGTTTGACTACTTTCACTAGCTCCGACGCCTCGGAGCCATTCTCCTCTCGTATCGCAAATCTCCAGCCTTTCATTCTCTCTCTCTCTCTCTCTCTCTCTCTGGTGCAACCTTCAACCAAGAGGTTCAACCAAACCGAAGGTCGCATAATCTGGTTCGCCTATGTTCCGAGTCTTCCTTGAGAGAGACTGACATAGTAGGCTTAATATCTCAACCCTTTTTTTTTTTTTAATTTGTTTGATTTAATTTTAATTTGGTTTATTTTCTGGTGAGAATTGTCCAACTATTTTTCCCAGTAATGTTTGTCCTCTTCAATATGAGTCTAGCATTATGACGTATCCATATCTTATCATTTTATTGCAGCAGAGTTCTTGTAAAATGCGTTGCAATCAATGTAACTGATTTCTTTGCAGAACTTGTGATTATTTATGTACTAAATAAGACAATATTTTAACAATATTACTCTTATAACTTAAACTCATAAAATTACGTATTTTTCTCAAATACTGCTGTTTGATACAACGTTATATCTTTATAAAACGAAATAGTGTAAGCAAAAAAATCGGCGCAATCGAGTTGTCTGTACATCGTATAATCAAGTAGATCACCGGTGGTCTCGGTATAATGCTGTACGAGCCGCAGCCCGTGAAACTTGAACCACGGTGGTGGCCTGGCCTGCATAACGTTGTCAGACGCACGATTACGGTTTACTTTAACCTTAAATAAAATAGAAACTTATGAGGTATGTAATGTGTATAGGTGTATGTATACTGTATAGGTGTACTAAGAAAGGACCGATGATGTATATCTTCATGCAAGGGAATTCATAGGGTTAGAATTTGGAGATAAAGAGAGAGACAGAGAGAGAGACCATGTAGGGTAGGCATCATATTCTACCCCTCAAAACAGAGAGAGAGAGAGAGAGAGAGAGAGAGAGAGTGTGTGTGTGTACGTATTCTAGCCCTCAAAACACAGAGAGAGAGAGAGAGAGAGATACGCCTCATAGATTATGAATTATATATTGTAGTTCACAAAACAGAGAGAGAGAGAGAGAGAGAGAGAGATTATGAATTATATATTGTACGCGAAGTTCACAGAACAGAGAGAGAGAGAGACCGAGAGAGAGATTATAAATTATCTATTGTAGTTCACAAAACAGAGAGAGAGAGAGAGAGAGAGAGAGAGAGAGAGAGAGAGAGAGAATGCCTCAGATTATGAATTATATATTGTAGTGCACAAAACGAAAAGAGAGAGAGAGAGAAAGAGACCTTGGACCTTGTAATTTATGCATTATATTCTAACCCACAAAACAGAGAGAGAGAAGAGAGAGAGAGAGAGAGAGAGAGAGAGAGAGAGAGAGAGAGAGATTTCCTCGGCCATCTCATTTACAATCTGAGTACGTGTAAAGATAAGTTTCAGTTATACTTCAGGTCTGGCATATTTACGAAACCCACCGATTTTATTTTATAAAGTATCTGATGCATCAATGTTTACAGACTGCAAGATATTGTTGCATAAAAATTGCAGAAAATGATAATGAATGCAGATAATGGGAGAAATATAGCTTACATAAAGCCATAGGTGGAATACGTATACCTTTGGCCTGTACAATTTATATTTGTATTTTTTTCTATGTACAGTAACATGGGAAGTTTATTTTTTGTTATCATTAATATTAAGTAATATATTTTTCCATTTTGTGTTTCTGTCAGTGTTATATTTCTGGTCTTCCTCAGGGGCCTAATGCCCGCCAGCGCAACTCATGCGGTGCACTGTAAGCCTTCCATGAGATACTTTGCAGCGTGCCATCGGCCCCTAGCTGCAAGCCCTTTCGTTCCTCTTTCTGTACCTCCTTTTATATTCTCTTTCGTCCATCGTACTCTCCACCCTCTCCTAACAATAGATTCGCCTGTTACGCCTTTCAAACCTATTACTGTCAATTTCCGTGTCAGCGCTGAATGACCTCATAGGTCCCAGTGCATGGCCTTTGGCATAAATTCTGTGTTCAGTTCAAGTCTACCTGTCAGAGGGCAGTTGACAGTCAGACCTGGTTCTGCCTGTCTGTCTTTTAGACAGCGTTGCTTTTCTGTATCGATAAACCTAAATAAAAAAAAATGTATATTTGAAGGTGGGCCTTGGACGGGTGACCAACGCATGATTATTATTAGTGGCCTTTGGTTTCGAAGCCGCAAATTATTGGAATTGGCCGCTGATATTATGTGACCGTCCACCACCAGCAAGTTTTTGCTGATCAGGACCGATAGGAAATTATAATTGTGCGAGCTGTGACCCATGACCAGAATTTTAATTTCTTTTTTCATTATTATTATTTTTTTTAGCCTGAATTTCGTCATGATGTAGTAAGCTCAAGAATGTCATGTTTTTATTTATTTTTTTGTATCTTTACAAGGAATAAATAGCTTAAGCACAAGAATATCATGGTTTATTCTACAAGTAATAAAAATATAGTCATTCAAGATAGTTTATGTTTTTTTAACAAATAATAAAGATAGTAGTCATTCAAGATAATCTGTTTTTTTTTTCTTAACAAGTAACAAATATAGTAGACACAAGAATATCTTGTCTTTTCTGCAAGTAATAAATGTATTAATCACAAGAATATCTTGTTTTTTTTTACAAGCAATGAATATAATACAAGCATGTTTTTTTCTTAAGCACAAAAAAATCATGTTTTTATGTTTCTTTACAAGAAAATCCTTAATCTGGTGCTATGGAAACTTTTATATCTATATTTCCTCTCTCTTTCTCTCTCTCATTTTTTGATAGCAAGATAAAATTATAAAAATTATAGTGCATTAATGTCATTAAATGGCTCTCTCTCTCTCTCTCTCTCTCTCTCTCTCTCTTGTCGGTGACTTTCATTTAAACGGAACAGGGATCTTGATTGGTTCGTTTCTTTCTTTGTCAATTACTTTGCACGGTGATACGAATAATAAAGTATTGTTTCTTTTCATTATGTTACTGCAAAGACGCAACTTATATGTCAGTACGTTATGGCTACTGATAAATGCTCTTATGATCCCGTGTCTTCCAAAAAAGAGTAGAAAGTAGGAACTTGTCAGTTTCCTTTTTATTATGTCCATTGGCAGGATCGAAATTCCGAAGCAACATTACCGGGCAGTACTTCTTCAACGTTATTTTGTGCACTGGCAGTCCGATGGATTTAAGTTATTCAAAAATCTTGCGGATATGATGATAATTTTCATCTTCTATTGTGTCTGAGCTGAAATATTCGCGACTTTCTCCAGGGAAGTTGTACAGAAATTATGTATGAAAAATCGTGAACGTAACTAAGTCTACGGGAATAACCAGCCTCATTTTCACGGCCAGAAACTGCTCCGTTTCAGGGAATCCCTTCTCACCCCCACCCCCATCAGAGATTGTGGGATGGGGAGGGTAGGATGAAACCCCATTATAATTCATCTCAGGGGTCCCCACTATAACCCTGCCAAGTTTCATGCCCATCAGACCAGTCGTTTTGGTCGTGATTGAATGACAGATGGACGGAGAGACATTACGCCCATTATTATTATTACTAGCAAACTTACCCATTTACGATGGGTGATAAAATATGGGTGCAGAAGTGAAAAATTTATATGTACTATTTGTTCAGCAATATTAAAATAAGGGCGATTACACGAATAGTCTCTCTCTCTCTCTCTCTCTCTCTCTCTCTCTCGTAATGTAATTCAAGGGACGATCACTGAACGCAGAGAAATTCTTATTCATTGTTGTTTCCCCTCTTTTAATGATATTCTCTCTCTCTCTCTCTCTTCTCTCTCTCTCTCTCTCTCTACTCTCTCTCTCACTCTCTCTCTCTCTCGTCTCTTAAAGTAAGTGAAGGGACGATCAATGAACGTAAAGAAGTTCGTATTCATTATTGTTTACTCTCTCTCTCTCTCTCTCTCTCTCTCTCTCTCAATGTAAGTCAAGTAACGAAGACGGAAATGGGATTATCGGATTACTTAGCTCTCAAATCACAAATTATCTCCTCTCTCTCTCTCTCATTTTTTTGATAGCAAGATAAAATTATAAAATTGTAGTGCATTAATGTCTTTAAATGGCTCTCTCTCTCTCTCTCTCTCTCTCTCTCTCTCTCTCTCTCTCTCTCTTGTCGGTGACTTTCATTTAACGGAACAGGGATCTTGATTGGTTCGTTTCTTTGTCAATTACTTTGCACGGTGATACGAATAATGAAGTATCTTTCTTTTCATTATGATACTGCAAAGACGCAACTTATATGTCAGTACGTTATGGCTACTGATAAATGCTCTTATGATCCCGTGTCTTCCAAAAAAGAGTAGAAAGTAGGAACTTGTCAGTTTCCTTTTTATATTAGTCATTGGCAGGATCGAAATTCCGAAGCAACATTACCGGGCAGTACTTCTTCAACGTTATTTTGTGCACTGGCAGTCCCGATGGATTTAAGTTATTCAAAAAATCTTGCGGATATTGATGATAATTTTCATCTTCTATTGTGTCTGAGCTGAAATATTCGCGACTTCTCCAGGGAAGTTGTACAGAAATTATGTATGAAAAATCGTGAAGTAACTAAGTCTACGGGAATAACCAGCCTCGTTTCTCGGCCAGAAACTGCTCCGTTTCAGGGAATCCCTTCTCACCCCCACCCCCATCAGAGATTGGGGGGGGGGGGAGGTAGGATGAAACCTCATTATAATTCATCTCAGGAGTCCCCACTATAATCCTGCCAAGTTTCATGCCCATCAGACCAGTCGTTTGGTCGTGATTGAATGACAGATGGACGGAGAGACCATTACGCCCATTATTATTATTATTATTATTATTATTATTATTATTATATTGTATGCTGGAAAACAGACCTTCTTTCAAACAAGTTTTATTAAAAATAATGGCAGAATTCACAGAATTGATTTTGTACAATATTCTTTCAATTCTCCTAATGATTTGCCTTTCTGGCACGCTGGTATTATAAAGCAGCTGTCCAATGTTCATCCGTTGACGACCTACAGCACGATGAACATTGGACAGCTGCTTTATAATACCAGCGTGCCAGAAAGGCAAATCATTAGGAGAATTGAAAGAATATTGTACAAAGTCAATTCTGTGAATTCTGCCATTATTTTTAATAATAATAATGATATTATTATTATTATTATTATTATTATTATTATTATTATTATTATTATTATTATTATTATTATTATTCAGAAGACGAACTCTGTTCAAATGGAACAAGCCCACCACAGGGGCCACTGACTTGAAATTCAAGCTTCCAAAGAATATGGCATTCGTAAAAAGAAGTAACAGAAGGTGATGGGAAATCCAAGAGATCGGCTATGATAAAAGACAAAATAAATTAGCAAATAAATAAATAAATAGATAAAGATTTAAGTAAAATAAGATTATACCCATCGTATCATAACAAGTATTCAGGTTAACACATTGATAACAGCGCTGAAGTTATCAAATGTAGTTATCAGTTTTGAGGTATGACTCGAGAATTGTCATTTTTGTGAAAATATTAATTGTAAAATGTTAATTTTGAGAGAGTCAGTCTTGCAAAGAACCTTAAGTGAGCCTTACTGTAGTATTGCAGAGTCCCCTAGGGCCCTAGCTGCAACCCCTTTCATTCCTTTTACTGCACCTCCGTTTATATCATCTTTCTTCCATCTTGCTATCCCCCTTTCCCTAACAATTGTTTCGAAGTGCAACTGCTTTGAGGTTTTCCTCCTGTTACGCCTTTTGAACCTTTCTACTCTCAGTTCCCCTTTCAGCGCTGAATGACCTCGTAGGTTCCCAGCCCTTGTCCTTTGGCCTAAATTGTTATCCTAATCCATCCAGACCCACTTAACCTCTGTAGTACGTCTTTTGTCTTGATACCTCTCTTCGAGGGAAGTAAATAATCTAGACTTTTTATTTCGAATATTTTGTCCCTAAGTGAGTTCTTGTTTTTCTCTAAAAAGAATCAGAAAAATAAATGGAAAAAGTACATCTTCCTGTGACTTTATTTTCCATATTAATCATCCTTAAATGAAACAAGAACTTTGTCATACATTTAATAAATATTCTAGTCTAATCTTTTTTTCTCCTCCCTGTATGCTTTATGTTTACACGCTTATTTTACTGTTAGTTTATTTAATTCCTGTACAAATAGAAAGCTGCGTGTCAGTGCGTAAATAAGTGAACGCTATACTTAACACGACGAATCTCCCCATTCCATTTTGCGTCAGTATTTATTTTTATTTGTTTATTTATTTATTTAGTTTTGCTCTTACCAAGTCGAAAGTTCACATTCAATTTTACAGAACCTGGTCATTTTGTTAGAACACTCAAATACTCCAAAAGTCCCCAAACATTTCTTCCATTTATGACCTGTTTTTATATAATTAAGCATCTAACTATATAACTTCAAATGAGTTCGTAAATGTAGATGATTTTCCTTTTTTTACAAGATGTAAAAGTTCCATAGGGCGGTGGTCAGATCAGGTAGTCAGATCAGCTATGTTATATGGAACAGAAACAGCTAGTATGAGGAAAACAGAGGAGAAGAAAAAGATAGATGTAGCAGAAATGAGAATGTTGAGATGGATGTCGGGAGTAACAAGGGAAGATAGGACTAGAAATGAGTATATAAGAGGATCGACAAAGGTAGTTTAAATATCGAAGAAAATACAGGAGGGAAGGTTTCGATGGTATGAACACCTGTTACGAAGAGAGGAACATCATGTTGGAAGACATACGATGGAGTGATTGTGTAGGGGAAGATATGGTATTAAAAGGTATTAACGAGAACGATTCACAGGACAGACATCGATGGGGACGACTCAGTCACAACGGCGACCCCACATAAAATTGGCCTAGAGCTGGGAAGAAGAAGAAGTAAAAGTTCTCATGAACGTATAAATAAACATTGGATATATTTTTTTGAGTCACCAACGCCGTGTTTGGCCAACTGAGTTTCCACGACACTGTAGAAAACCAGACAGGTTTTTTTCTATTGATACATAACTTCAAGTGCGTTATATTGTGGGAATGCAAGCAGATTGCAGTTGATACTGTTTTCAGTCTTATCTTTGAATGTAGCGGGTTACAAAACCTATTTTTTCATTTTATTTTATTTTCTATTTTTTATTTTATTTATTTATTTATTTATTTATTTATTTGTTTACTTATTTTTGTAGATGGAAAAGATGTAAATAGGGTCTAATGTCCCTTTTTACATAACCTATTCTTTAAATGGAGTAGATTTAAATAGGGGTTAATGTACTTGTTCTTTAAAGGGAACGGATGTAATAGGGTTTGGTGTACCTAGTTAAACCTATTCATTAAATAGAATAAGTTTTAATAGGGCTAAATATACCTAGTTACAGAACTTATTCTTTCAATGGGACAGATGTAAATAGGGCTTAATGTACCTAGTTAAACCTATTCATTAAATGGAACAGACGTGAATAGGGCTTAATGTACTTAGTTAAACCTGTAGGATCTAATTGTTCCTAGCCCTTAAACGGAAAGAATGTAAATATACGATGTTGTAGATTGGATTTCATTCTTCACTCTGCATCTCCTGTTTTGTGGCTTTGTTTACTTATTTTTTTGTTTGTTTATTTGTTTATTTATTTTGCCTGTACTACGTCACAGGTGTCACGGAAGACACGAACGCAAAAGTGTCATCTAACGCTATCGCTGCGTTTATCGTATGTGAGTCGTATCTAGTTTCAATATGGTTTTCTAGTGTCACGTGTCGTAAGTATGACACGATAAGTAAAAACCGCAGCGTTCCTCTCTCTCTCTCTCTCTCTCTCTCTCTCTCTCTCTCTCTCTCTCTCTCTCTCTCTCTCAAATCGCTGTAACCCACAGACCGACTACGTTACTATTCGCCGTTCAAAATCGCTGTGATTACTTGAAATTGGAATCCAAGAATAAAATTTAGGTCAAAGGCCAAGCGCTGTGACCTACGAGGTCATTCAGTGTTGGCAATAATGTTAAATTATTATTTGGCTAGGGTGGAAAGTAATATGAAAGAAAGAGAATACGAGCGGAGGTACAGTAAAAGGAATGAAAGGGGTTGCAGCTAGGGGCCGATGGGACGCTGCAAAGCACCCTTTTAAGTGACGCCTGCAGTGCACCGCGTGAGGTACACCGAGGGCACTACCTTCCCTAATGGGTCATTTTACTGTACCTCCGTTCGTATTATCTTTCTTCCTTCTTCCTTCCCACCACTCTCTTGACAATTGCTTCATAGAGCAACTGCTTTGAGGTTTTCCTGCTGTTACACCTCTCAAACCTCTCTACTCTATGAGTGACCTCATAGGCTCCACCACTTGGCCCTTGGGCTGAGTTCCATATTCCAGTTCCAATAACGGTATTAAAGAGACGCACGGGACTTGTGGGAATGCTTATGGAATGGTGCTGTGTGAGTCAGTCTGAATGTGAAATTCCTGACAGTAGAGAGAGAGAAAAATATTATAGAAATATTATAGAGAGGCTGTGAAACGTGAATGATTATTTATAAACTCCTAAGAAAGTAGGACTTTTATCACTATTTCCTGCAGAGTTATTTATCATTATTATTATTATTATTATTATTATTATTATTATTATTATTATTATTATTATTATTTGCATTCGTGGCTTCTTTTGCATTGTGATTATCAAGGTTATTTTTTTTTCCTAAGAAAAATCCTGAAGACAAGCGTATTTTGGTAGGGACAAGATACGGGTATGAGCGCCACAGTGGCGTGATCGGTATGGTCTTGGCCTGCCACCTCAGTGACCGCAAGTTCGATTATCGGGCATTCCACTGAGGGGTTAGATATGTGTATTTCTGGTGATGGAAGTTCACTCTCGACTAGGCTTGGAAGTCACGTAAAGCCGTTGGTCTCGTTGCTGAATAACCACTGGTTCCATACAACGCAAAAAACCATACAAACAAACAAACAGTTGAGATACGGTTATGTTCACAAAACATGTAGTCTGGCGTTTGCTATAAAAACGAAAGCTTGGTAAATGCAATCCGATACAGATGAGATTAAAACATATGTTGAAACGTATCTTCTTCTTGTTTCCATTTTTGTAAAATCACCAAAAAGTTAAAAAAAAGAAATACAAGTCCATTTTTTCCATTTTTGTAAAATCACCAAATATTACAAAAAACTGCAAGTCAAAATAGATCGAATATGGTAAGATTCTAGTTATAATATACAGATCTAAAGACCTTGTTTCTCTCGTCGTAAGTTAAATAACGGAGTTCAAATACGATTAAACTGATATTAACACATTTTTTTGTTTCCCTTGTATGTGAATTCAGAATAAAATAAATAAAAAAACTACAGGTCAAAATAGATCGACTACAGTCAAATTCTAATTATAAATCTAACGCTTGATGATCCCTTTATTTCTGAAGTAAATGACAAAATTCACGAAAGGCAGAGAAAAATTAATCAACAACAACAAAAACGGGTGAATTCATAATTAACATTTACTTGTTTCGTCAATGTTACGAAACAGCATCACGGCGAATTTTTTTTTTAGTTTACGTCATCCATTCCTTTTATTTTATTTATCTATTTATTTTATTTTATTTTATTTTATGTTTGCAGTTACAAAACACACGGGAAATACATCATGATAACCAATTGTTTTTTTCTTTCTTTTTTTACGTCCCAAAAATAAAACGTTTTTTTCTTTAGTTACAAAACACACTGCAAACAAATCCTGTCATAATCCATTTTCCCCCTTTTTTTTACGTCCCTAAAAAAAATGGATCGAGATGATTGGTCGCCTCTCAGTCACGTGACCCACCACGGTGATATGTCAGAGCGGTGCGTGTTCAATAAGGGTTCTCGTCAAATGGTATTGTTATCATATCTAGAGTAGCATTCGGTAGCCAGCTATTGCAGCGATCGCTTGAGGGGAGAGGGACCCTTCGTCGTTTCGTTTTCCGTCGCTTTGCCCAATTTTTGGGAACAGGTAAGGAAGGAACTTCCACTTTTAGACCGGCCCTCTTCTACCTGTCCATCAAAACGAACTCGAATTTACGATTTAGGCTAAAAAGCCAAGCCGTGGGACCTATGAGGTCACTTAACGCCGAAAGGGAAATTGACAGTAAAAAAAAAGTTTGAAAGGTTTAACAATTATTAGAAATGGGTGGACAGGAAAGATGGAAGAAAGAGAATATGAACGGATGTACAGTAAAAGAAACGAGAGGGGTTGCAGCTAGGGACCTAAAAGGCACGCTAGTGAGAAGTTTGAGTAATGCATACGGTGCGCGGCGGGAGGTGCGCCGACGGCACTAACCCCCTGACGGGACAGTTGATCTTAGAACGCTAAACAGGCCTTAATGCAGTTGACGTAAAGTTGTGATAACTTTCACGATTTTAGTTATGACAATAATTGTTCGTCTTATTTATGTTGTGTATGTTATCTTTAACATAGTGATGGATGTTTATAATAGAGGAAGTAAGGGAGACAGTACCATGGAACATATTGTATGCGGATGATATGTTCTGTGTGCAGAGAGCAGGGAAGATCTGGAAGTGAAATTGGAAAGATGGAGACAAGTACTGGAGGACAGAGGAATGAGAATAAGTAGATCCAAGACAGAATATATGTGTACCACACTGAGGGGGATGATAGAGAAAGTATTCAGCTTGGTGGAGAGCAAATAAGGAGAGTTGATAAGTTTGGGATCTTTTGTTAACGCTGGAGGAAGTATGGAAGAAGAAGTAAAACATCGGGTACAGGCAGGCTGGAACAACTGAGAGCGGCCTCGGGAGTTCTTTGTGACAAAAGAGTGCCGCTTAGGTTAAAAGGAAAATTTCACAAGACGGTGGTAAGAACAGCAATGCTGTATGGTACGGAAACAGCAAGCATGAGAAAAGCAGAGCAAAAGAAGATGGATGTGGCAGAAATGAGAATGCTTAGGTGGATGTCTGGGGTAACAAGAGTGGATAGGATCAGAAATGACTACATAAGGGGGTCAACTAAGGTGGTGGAAGTATCAAAGAAAGTGCAGGAGGGGAGGCTGAGATGGTATGGACACCTGTTGAGGAGAGATGAGGACCACGCTGGGAGACATACTATGGGGGTGGAGGTGCAAGGAAGAAGAAAAAGAGGGAGACCAAGAAAGAGATGGAAGGACTGTGTGAGAGGAGACTTAAATGAGAAGGGAATTGATGAGGCAGAAGCACAAGATAGAAATAGATGGAAACGGCTCATCCGAAACGGCGACCCCATATAAAAATGGGAACAAGCGGGGTGGGAAGAAGAAGAAGAGATGTTAATTGGATATATATATATATATATATATATATATATATATATATATATATATATATATTTATATGTGTGTGTGTGTGTAATATTACACACACACACACACACACACACACACACACACACACACACACACACACACACACACACACACACACATATATATATATATATATATATATATATATATATATATATATATATATATTTATATATATATATATATATATATATATATATATATATATATATATATATATATATATATATATATATATATATATATATATATATATATATATATGTAATATTCTTGCCCCATGACAGCAAAATAAAAACAAATGTAATATTACGTGCCCCAAATGGTAAGTAAAAAAAAAAACAAATGTATATTACTTGCCCCATGAAGCAAAATAAAAACAAAGTAATATTACGTGCCCAATGGTAGTAAAAAAAAAACAAATGTAATATACATGCCCCAAGATAGTAAAAAAAAAAACAAAACCAAATGTAATATTACATGCCCCATGATAGTAAAAAAAAACAAATGTAATATTACGTGCCCCATGATAGTAAAAAAAACAAATGTAATATAACTTGAGCACCATGATGTAAAAAAAGACAAATGTAATATTACGTGCCCCATGGTAGTGAAAAAAAACCCATATTAATATTACGTGCACCATGATGGTAAAAAAAAAAATGTAATATACGTGCCCAATGGTAGTAAAAAAAATGTAATATACGTGCCCCATGATGGTAAAAAAATGTAATATTACTTGCACCATGATAGTAAAAAAAAATGTAATATTACGTGGGCAATGGTAGTAAAAAATGTAATATTACCTGCCCCATGATGGTAAAAAACCCAAATGTAATATTACGTGCCCGTGATAGTCAAAAAAACCCAAATGTAATATTACGTGCCCCATGATAGTAAAAAAAACAAAATGTAATATTACATGCCCCATGATAGTAAAAAAAACCAAATGTAATATTACGTGCCCCATGATAGTAAAAAAAAAACAAATGTAATATTACGTGCCCCATGATAGTAAAAAAAAAACCAAATGTAATATTACGTGCCCACATGAAAGACAAACTGTAAATAATTATTCTTGTTAATTTGCGTGTGACGAATTTAAAATACGTGCGTGCACTTTTATCTTAACGAATATGTAATGACTCTTCTTTTGTTTATTTTGTGAGCACATATTGTCCCATTGACATTTTTATAGAAAAACAATATACGTTTTAACTGATAAAGATATTAATTCTGTGGACAATGACTCACCAAAGGAAGTATCGATTACTATTCTTTGACGTTTATTAAGGCTCAGATGAGTTTGTCATTTATGAAGATAAAGAGAAATTTACTATACGTAATGGGGAGTAGCCGTGATTGTAGGTGAACAAAGGGGGTGGGAGAGGAAATCTGGTCAAAAACTGTTCTGCATACAAATTTAATTCAAAAAATATTTCTTGTACCAAAGAAAATACTTTGTCAGTGGATTTTAAATTCAATAATTTATATATAGTTTCTTCTTGTGTTGTGCGTTGTACTATAATGTATTAGTTATATATCATGACCTTTGTTTTGCTTCGTAATTTGCTATGTAGAGGGAACAGTGCCGTCAGTGCACCGCACGTGATGATCTGTAGGCATTACTTAAAGGTGTCACTGCAGCGTCCCTTCGACCCCTACTGCAACCTCCTTCATTCCTTTTACTGCTCCTCCGTTCATATTCTTTTTCTTCCATCTGACTTTCCACCCTCTATAACAGTTGTTCAGTGCAACTACGAGGTTTTCATCCTTTTACAAGATCAAAATTCTTACCAAAGTACGAAAGAAGACGGAGGTTGAGGCGGGTGGCGTATCAAAAGTACCGGATAGTATAGTTTGACAAAGTGGAACAATTACTTCATATACTGAACTGCCTGGTTTACCTGTCAACGCAACCAGAGGCCCTTACAACGAAGTTCGCCTAAACTCTGGCCGTCATTTTGTGTGTGGCACAAAAATGAGCAGCTACAGGACTTCGAACGATCCGTCTGCGAACTTGGTTCAAGATGTTTGCGAAAGTGGGTAAGAAGTAGTAGTAGTTTTAAATGTTTATCGAGGTTCGACAGTTTAGGTGCAAAATGAGCTCCGTGTTGGGTAGTAGTCCCTTGAGGTTGAACGTGAAACATAAAACAATGAAGGTAAATAGCATAAACATAAACCAAAGACGTGAAAGTAAAAAACTTGGACGAGTATTGGTGGACATTTCAGTCAGCGACTGACTGGAACCTTGCTGGAACTAGGCATCTGTGGTGGTTGCAAGTTTTGCCCTTTATCGATCTGTGTAGAAACGGAACTTCCTGCAGTGCTTTGAAGGAACTGAAACATTGTAGTGGCACTTTGGTCATTCGACATTTTGTAAAATTATCTCGTGCAGGCACTGTGCGATGGACGTGAATGAGGGAAATGAGGTAATTAGAGATGAAGCAGTTTGGTATTGAAACGTGTGATTCATTAAGTGATACGCGATATTATAGCGTAATAAACTGCATTTTTTTTTATATAAGGCGAATACGTGAGTTAGAAGCTACCAGATGCCTTTTTGTATTGTACGTGATGTTTTTCAGGAATGTAGTATATGGGTACAGGAATATACTGTGTTCTTCATAGTGTTGATTTTGTGAACGTAGTCCTACTATATGCATAGGTAAATTTTGTTTTAATTTACCAGCCTTTGCAGATCTATAGCAATGGCGTTTTGTGCACTGAAATGTTCAATACCACTCGTTTAAAAAGATTTGGAGTAAAGTAAAGTATGTTTTCGACTTACGTCAATTTTGAAAAAATCGAGACTGATTTTGAGTTGCGCTTCGAGAGTCGTTTGAAGTTTTTATGAAATATAGTCTTTTGGAGAGGGAAGTGTTTTCTAAAGTTTATCTCTGAATTGAATAGGTAGAGATTCTTAAAGGAATATATGTCAAATTATTGCCAGTTTTATGAGACGATGTTCAGTACAGACAGTCATGAAGTTGCCATGCTTAGTTGGTAAGTTGGCTGACAGCGAGTGCAAGAATGGGATAATTCAGATCACTGTTAAATAAATACCAATATAACGCCCATGAACGCATGGGGAAAATGACAGTCCTATTGACTGTGAAAAAGGATGTTGTGTAGAATAACAAGTGTAGTATCTACCCACGTAAAGATCGTACTACAGTAACCGAATGTAGTAGACGATACAGTTGTATTTGGTCCA